>NC_056745.1:1399806790-1399879290 GCF_019279795.1 Protopterus annectens
TAGGGACACAAAGTGTTTTACGAATTTTGAAACACGATAAAGCACTTATCATTGTCAAACAGGTATACAACTAAACTTCTTTTGCTTAAGAATCCCTGACAAATGGATACATCTAGAAATAGCAGAGAACAAAGAAACAAAACCAGAGGCATATTTTTAAATATTGCCTTAATTCACTTAAAATATGAACAAAACATGTTTTGCTTCAGCATGAATTTACAGAAGAAAATGAAGAACAAAACTCTCTAATGGCTGGCATTATTAACTAACTGTAATCTTCAGTGATTTACCAAAAAATCAAAAAATTGATGAGGACAGCAAAAATATGAGGCAAAATCAAGGAAGATTTGCAACATAGGAGAAGTTTAGTAGTATGGACAGACCCGCTTCAAGTAGAAATTAAGTGCCCCTCTCTAGAATTTACGACTTTCATAGCTGTTATAAAGTATGGCAGAACAAATTGTCTAAGTACATATAGCAGAGTGAAGTTCTAACAGCTTTTAAAAGAAGTTCTGCCACTATTCTTTACCATCTGGCATAGTCCACAGTTAGTCCATAGTGCGATACCTAATCTTAACGGCATTTAGGGGTGCTTAATAGCATTTTGTTAAGCACCACTACATACTGCTAAGATCAGGTTTCACAACACAGTTTTGGTTAGCATCTTTTTCCCAGTTGCTAAGTGCAATCGTGCAACTGCATGTACTATAACATGTTAGCACAAAAATGTAAGTTGCACTAGTGTTGTTCACTGTTCTTATAAATACTTCAGTATCAATAAGCCAGTAAGTATATCCTGATTCAGTAACTCTTTTCAATAGGCATTTTTCATAATCGCTCATGTCTTAGTTCTCCTCTTCTAGGTTATTCCTTGCAGCAATGAATATAATACACAGCGAAAGAACTTTCCTTTTGTGACAAATGCATTTCTGTTAGGTAAACCCCTTACTTATCCTTTTAGTTTCACAAAAAAATGTCCAAATAAACTCAGCCAGAGGAATAAAATAAGTATTTAGCATGGTTTATTTTCCTTATAACACAGTATTTGAACAATGTAACAATATCAGCAAACAGCCCGGATTGTCACACCTCTCAACCTGTTAGAGCAAAAAATCTGGACAATGCCTAAAATGATGGGGGGACAAATAAGGACAGATTTTAAATATTGCTCTTACAAGCCTAGACAAATGATAGAATAATAGGTTTTGCATTAGCATGAATTTTCTGAAGGATGTGGAGTCTTAAACTTAAATGTTTATCATTATTTAATGACTTCAATCCTCAGCTATATGCCATAAAGATACAGATTTTAGGAGGAATACACAAAAATATGAGTCAAAAATCTGGACATTCTGTGAAAATCTGTACAGTTGAGAGTTATGGCTGTCATGCATTTAGCATGGTTTTCAAAAGCGACATTATTAATATTAGCATGGAAAACAAGTAGTTGTCTGTGAAAGGAAATATTAAAGGCTGACAAGTTAATTCCTCTAGTGCTTGAAGGCCTCTTGCCTTACCTGCAGAGCACCGGGTATACACAAAGAAGAACAGTCTATTCTCAGGGCTGAATCCAGCTTTTCAGCTTTTTGGAAAAAAAGGGCAGCTGAGTTTTTTGATGGTTTATGGGGTGGGGTAACAATCACTTAATTTAGGAGCAAATTAAATGATAATTATGTGCTAGTTACATCAAGCTGCAGAAAATCACTGCTTTCTCTAAGTGGTTCTGAAAAACATAAGAACATATTCTCAGAAATGAAATCCATCAGCCTGAACACTGTGCAGGAACATAGCATTCAATGAAAGATAATAACTAACATGCGTAGACAGTGCTGAGATGTTATGATAAACAGGGTGCCCATCTGTGGTATGTTATATCTAGATGACACACTTCCTAATCATAACTTCAGCTAGTCACACCCTCTGGCAAAGCAGAAACATTCTAACCCCAAGTGCTGCTTTACCACACCACACCACAATGCAATGTATTTAGAGAATACTTGCAAAAATAATGTATGTTTATGACAAATGCAGCAGTCATCTTGAAAATACATTTAAGCATTACATGGCAGGAAGTAAGCATAACCGGGTAACTGAACAAACATTGACTCATTTTCCTGATCTCAGCTTTGTATGTAAAGACTACACACTAAGAATGCAATTACTATATGTATTAAGTTAAATGGAAAGCAGATCCCGTTTCAATCTTGCTTTAACATGCAAAACTTAATTTCACAGACAGATTATGAAGAGCTGCATAAGACTGCAGTTTTAATCAGAGAGGGTACAGCCTGGCTGCAAAACATGCTTTGGACAGCCACATCCCAGTGTTATTACTGCAAATGTCTGAGCTCAAACATATCACTGATGTTCTATGAGCAATACAAACACTGACTTAGGTACAAGAAATCCCTAAAAAATGCTATAAATAAAATCATTAATGTGGGTCGGATTCTGGTTCTGTGCAAGAAAGCCAGTGTTTTATAGTGGTCGGGACTGTTCTTACACATGCAAAAATAATACTTAACAAACCTAAAAAAAAAAACTTTAGCTTCATTTATAAGTTTAACTTGTTACACTTTGTTAAACATGTTAACCCCAATGAGACAATCCCTCCTGCAGAGGGGCCGTGGGGAAAAAAGCTGGTAGGACCTAAGCATTATGCCTAAGACTATTAAACATTTACAAAAAAATTACTAAGCTGTAAGAGTACAGGTGAAATATTTAGGTTCATAGATTAGTACTAAGCTAATTGCCCTTCTGAGCCATTTTAAGCCTAGCCAATTGTCACTTGTGAGACTCAAACCCTGCACCTTGTGTTTACAAGGCAAAAATGTTAACCACTAGGCCACCCTCCCAACCCTGCATTTCATTCATTCATTCTCTGATTATCTGCTTAATCCATTTCAGGGATACAGAGGAGTCAAAGCCTATGTTGGCATAACGGGTTGCAAGGTATAGAAACTAGTCCTAAAAGGGGTGTCAGCTCATCCTGCTCATTGACTATCACACAGCATACAAACCAACATGCAGTCTGAAGGAATGTGATTTAATCTAAAACATGTCTTTTGGATGTAGGATGAATCCAAAGTGCCTGGCAAAAATCCATGCAACACAGGAAGGTTGTGCAGGTTCCACAAACAAATATGGCATTTTCAGAAGTAACAAGACTGTGTAGCTAATACTGTATATGTATTGCATACAAATTATAGCAGTAATTATGCATCAGAAAGAACAAAGCCAATAAAATTTAAATAACAACACGTCACCCCTTCCCCTCAAACCACTCAAAGTTATACATACGCACACACACACACACACACACACACACACACACACACACACACACACGCACATCTATGCATTGCAGTACAAATATTGGTATAGAAGGTGTCCTGTGTACATACAGAAATACCTTTAAATATAGGTGTGCACACAGATAGTGCAGCCAGCACACAGCAAGGATCTAAACTGAACTCATACGTTAATGTCACAGCTGATTCAGAGCTACACTGTACAGCACATGCTGTGGCCCGTACTTTCTGCAACACAGGTATTTGTGACTAAGCAAATCAGAGATGTTAGTCACAGAGTGTAAAGCCCTAAAGATGAGAAGATGAGAATTGGTAAGCAGGAATGCGTTATAAGTCCAGTACAATGCACATAATCTATGAGCTGACCTGTCCATTCTTGCATACCAGTCAATCTTTTTTCAAAACTCTCCAGATGGTAACTCTTTTGCTCAGATACACACACACACACACACACACACACACACACACACACACACACACACACACACACACACACAAAGAGATATGTTTCCCCATCATGTCACCAATGGTATACAAATATGCTATTTAGTGCGCAAATGCATACTGTTATACACTTAACACTCCACTAACATTGTGCAGTTACAATCTAGGGCACACCAGGCTGCAATACTATGTGCATTTGCATCAGACTGCCCTTTACCAAAGCACTATCAGAATGAATGGAATACAGGGTACACAGGTTACTATGCTTTGTGCACTGATTTCCTCTTATATTGCAATACCCCTCACTTGAAACTGACATTGCTTTATAATGTACATATTCTGCAAATGATTTTAATCAACAATAGAGCAAACCACCTGTATAAATTATATCTGCTAGATGCATCAGTCCTGAATATCTCATCCCTGTCACAAGGAAGAAGTGTAGGACCAAATGGTATATCTTTAACTCCTCAAACATCATCAGAAGCCCATATGATTTTAGCTAGAACTAAAGCTTCAAAACTCCCCTCTGGAGGATTTCCTGTACCACTGATGCAATGTTAGTATGAGCAATAACACTAATGTCATTAGTGTACAGAATAAGATAGTATCTCCACAATGGTACCATAGTTTATATAATTAAATTGACAACATTGCAGCAGCTGTGCAGTGGCACAGCAGTTACTTTTCCAGGATCATAGCTCTAAGTTCTTTGGATTGCTTCCCAAATGGAGTCCCTTCTATGAAGAGTCGACATGTCTACCTTGAATCTGTTTGGCTATTCAATAGGGTGTCCTGTAACCTTCCACACTTCACAAAAATGCCAAAAGCTGATAAGGCAATCTTCTAAACTGCCTATAGGTATTTGTGCAGTATGCATATCAGAGTCAGTGTGTGTGTGTGTTTGTGCGAGCACATCCCAGTGCTAGCATCACAACTAGTAATGATTATTTTCCTTTTACCTGTTTCTTCCCATATTAACCCACGTCTTTCACTGACCCCAAAACAGCATAATCAGTTATCAGAAAAATGAATAAACAAAATGAGTGAACAACAGCATTACAAAATGCACCCTGATACTTTAAAAACTGCCATTATGTGTTACCTAACAGTACTATTTAGTTACCTGAGTGCAATCAGCTAGTAAATTCTGACACCCTATAAGCTCTACTTCAGTAACCAAAATAATGTTTACAGTTATAATGCAAATTTTAAAGTGTAATCAACACGATTATTACACCAGACTAATTGTGGATTCAAGAATGAAACTTTGGCATTACTAATTGTTTGATATGTCCTGGTTGAATTGTACATTTCTACTCAGCAGCTATCATTGAAACATGTTGATCTGAATGGCTTTGCTATGACGACACACCAAAATATTGAGATCATGCAGACTATTTGAGTTTAAAAGCTTTTTAATAACTGCTACATCTCACTGAAGCTCTTGTTTAAAATCACCACATTTTGCAATGTTTGTTACTCTAGATTGCTACACGTCTGATGGTTCTAGTAAATATTCTGCCTTTCTTGAATGTCATCTCATAGTCTTTCTACTTTAGACATGTCTCCATTTTGCTGCAGTTTTATTGTGCTGGCTTTCTTTATCTATCTGTATTAACAATATGTCATTTGTAAAAGTTTACATTATTACATGTGTTCTATTGATTTGTAGTACATAGTGCATACTGATAATGCTATAAACTCGTGAAAAAGGACAACCTTGTTATGCATCTCTCTGATGTCAAAGACTATATAACATACAGGATTATGTATGGGTCTCTAATCATAACCAAGTTTTATTGTGTTCAAGGAATAGACAGCAATAAATTCACCTGGAGAACAGTGTGAAGATAGGCAAAGGCTGCCAGCCTAGCCAGATAGGATTTTGTAGATAATGCTATCATTTGTACATATTAATGTAAACCACAAGCTTGTTCTCTTAAATGTGAAAAGACTGCATTGGATATTGAACTGCAAAAATGTAACAATAGTGCACTCTGCTGTAAGAAAGCTAAGTCAAGCATTTCATGACTGTCATTGATGTCAAAATTCGGAGCCGATATGTCTAGAGGGAGGCATCCTGACTATTGTTTTAAGACCAGAGTAAACGTCTAGAATTTGCATGTATAAATGTCCTTTATTCCTCTGGTTTCTAACCAGGTGGAAATAATGTAAATATAGTTTCTGTTAGCCTGGAAACACCACAGAAGTGTGAAGAATAATGTCATGTGAATCAGCTCTGTGTTATCATTTTAAAGAGAGAGAATCAGACAGCTCAGAGCATTTTTCTCTTGAGAACATCCAACATCAGCAGCACTACCTTGCTCTTTATGTAAGTTTATTTTAGAACTGTGTTTTCTCTTAGATATAGCTAGGAAATAGGAAGATTAGACTAGTTTGTTTTTCTGTGATGTCAGAACTTTTGCTACTGTATTATTTTAAATATTTCTCTGTGATATCTGAACTCTTGACTAGCACTGTGTAGTAAGAAGTACTGTCTTGTGTTTTTATTATTTATTATTACATATTTGTAAACCTTTCAACTATGCCTGTTTTGTGTAGAGATAATTTAAGCTCTAAGAGTACATTTCATGTATATAGTGATACTGTACCAAGTCACTCCAAATAAGTCTTGACTGTTTGGTTACACTTACCATTTGGATAATAATACTGCACAGTAATAATTGGGCACCCTTACAGAAGGGCCTTTGAGTAGCTGATATTAGCAGGTAGTGGCAGCTGGTACTACCTTTTAGACTGGGCAGAAAAGGGGTACAGCTGGAGAACCTGTGCCAGCCTTCCCCAGGAGTGTCTGTGTGGTTGTATAAACTCTTATCTCAAAGTGTGTGTGTGTCAGCTACTTGGGCAGGGGCACAAAGCACTGGTTGGACAGAGAGGGTGCTGGAGGTTTTAGCTTGCCCACTAGGCTGACATCTGGACCCTATAGCTGTGCCAGTGGGGAGTCTTATTGGAGACCTAGAGAGAAATGGAGAAACCAGCCCCAGACTGACTGTGATCTCTGTGTGCTCTTAATGGAAATTGTACTTTACTGTGTGTGTATTTATTATCCTTTCCCTATATGGACATCCCTTACTGGTGTTAGTGGTGAGGATTGAGGCTCCTTGATTGCTGGGCCAGTGCACGGGCTTCACATATTAATTGCCTGGCAGTGGTGGGATATCCACACCACATAGGTTCATAGGTTTATACTAGGCTATCTGCCCTAAGGCATTTATAAGCCTAGCCCAGAGTTTTGTGGCTTACGCCATCCCTTATGTTAAAAAATACTGTGCCCATTAGTTTGTTGTGCCTCTGTCCAGCAGTGACACAGAGATGATTCCGGGGGTAAACCTGCGATCTCCCATCCACCAGTCAAGATTTCTCTTGAACAGAGCCAGCAAGGTGCTCTGCCTCACATGGACCAGGATTTTATTCCACAACATAGGGAGTCTCTGGGTGACAAATCTATCCCTCCAGCATGTCCTATTTATATCCGTGCTAAGGTTTAAGTCGCTTGCTCTAGTGGATCTGGTAGATTTGGATTTTTTGAGGTGGAGCATGTCCATTAATTCCGGGTTGGACATGGCCTTGTATGTCAGGCACAGGTCACCTCTGAGCAGACGGTATGCGACTGAATAGAGCTGGAGTTTCTTCAGTCTGGCAGCATATGACAGATTTTGGAGTCCCTTTATCCTTTTGGTGAGGAACTTTTGGGGTCTCTCCAATTGCTGCAGGTGTCGGGTGAGATACATCCCGAATGGGGCATTGTACTCGATCATTGGTCTGATAAGTGAAGAGTACAGGGGAACAATGACCTCACTTGATCTGGATGTGAATCCTTCATGATCAGGTGGGCAATGTAGAAGGTTTTTCTAACCACTTTAGCAATGTGAGTGTCAAAAGAAAGGCCACTGTCAACCTGGGTCCCCAGGTCCCTGATAACCTCTTCTGTGCTTAGTGGATTGCCACCTATATGGTAGCTTGGGGTTACCTTGTTTTTCCCGAAGGGTATGACTATACGTTTTTTGGCATTTAACTTCAGGCCATGGCTCTGGCACCAGCTATCAGTTTCCGTGAGACCCCTCTGAAGGATATCTGTGTCCAATGTACTTTCCACTATGGCTCCCAGTTTGCAGTCATCTGCAAACTTTTTCAGCCATAGTCCTCCTATGTTTGCCTGTACTTCTGAGAAGTAGATGCCGAACAACAGGGGGCCAAGGACTGAGCCCTGTGGGACACCACTTGTGACCGGCTTGGAGTCTGACATGGCGCCAGCTACTCTAACCCTGTGGGTTCTGTCCATTAGCCAGTTTGCAACCCATCTTGTGACATATGGGTTTACATTTAAGCTGGTAAGTTTCTCTATAACACCTGAGTGGGGTATTGTGTCGAAAGCTTTTGCAAGGTCAAGGTAGGCTGTATGGACTGCCTTTCCCTCATCAATGGCCTTGGTGACTGTTTCGAAGAAGTCGACCAAGTTCAAAAGGCATGATCTGCCCTTGACAAAGCCAAACTGGGTCGGGTCCAATGTCTGCAAGTCCCCTATGTCTTTGTTTATGAGTTCCATTATGATCCTCTCCATAGCTTTGCAGACCAGGCTTGTTAAGCTTATGGGGCGGTAATTACCAGGGTCCATAGAGGCACCGCCTTTGTGGAGTGGGACCAGAGTTGCCGTACACCATTCCTTGGGCACGTATCCTGTGGTAAGGCTAAGATTAAACAGCTGCCTTATGTGCAGGTTTAGTTCCTCATTGAGTTCATGTAGCACACAGCCAGGGACACCATCCGGTCCCATTGATGCTGTGTTTTTAGCTTTAGAGAGAGCAGCTTTCACCTGCGCATTGGAGATGTCTGGGAGGCAGCACTCCGCTGGGATAGTTATCTCTCCTTTTGGGGGGCGGGGGGTGAAGTTTGCACTGAACCTGTCTGCCTGTATGTTGGCAATGTCTGTGGGTTCAGTGATTTTTGTATCATTTTGGACTAATTCTGAGCATATCTGGGAGTTTCCACCCAGGTTTCTAACATAGCTGAAGAAGGCCTTATGATTGTCTTTTGAATCTATGGCAATTTTTCTCTCAAAGTTGGCCTTGGATGATTTTATGAGTGCTCGTATTTTTTTACTAATAATGATCAAAGGTGTCTTCTCTTTTATGGATTTTGCTCTATCATGTAACAGCTTTCTCCTCTTATTGTAAAGTTTGTTTATGGCTGGGGTCCACCAGACTGGATGTTTGCCCTTGGTGGAAAGAGTCTTGGTTTTATTAGGGATTGCCTGATCCATGCAGTCCTGGAGGTGTTCGTAGAAGACATTTGTAAGGGCTTCCACAGCTTGGGTTGTGGTTTCCACTGGCTCGGGGCCTTGAAGGATACCACACCAGTCTTGAGTAGTGTGAAGTTTGCTTTAGAGAAGTTCTTCACTGTGGTCTTTTTTGTTTGGGGTGGGGGCGGGATGTGGATATCCAGTGAG
This sequence comes from Protopterus annectens, assembly GCF_019279795.1. Lineage (NCBI taxonomy): Eukaryota > Metazoa > Chordata > Ceratodontiformes > Protopteridae > Protopterus > Protopterus annectens. The sequence goes on from NC_056745.1 coordinate 1,399,816,016, forward strand.
ATTAGTTTATGATCTGATCTCACCAATGAGGGATATACTTCTGGTGTGGAGCATTTTGTCCCCATGTTTGTGATGATGAGATCTAGTATATTTTCTCCTCTTGTGGGAACAGTGACTAGTTGTTCCATGGCATTTGAATTTATGAACTCCAGGAACCTTTGGGCTAGAAAGTTTGGGCTTGAGTAATGTTCCCAGTCTATATTCGGGTAGTTGAAGTCACCCAATATAATGGTGTTTGGAGATACATTTATACCCTCCAGTGTCTTCAGGAAGGCTGTGTGGGGTTCCTGAGTTTGAGAGGGTGGCCTGTAGCATGCTACAAATTGTAGAGCAGTTTTGCCTATGGTTAATTGCACCTGGATGGTTTCCGATGCTTGGTGTTGCCACCAACCTGGAGGTGTGGGTATCCTTGATGAATATGGATACACCCCCTCCTTTTGTGGTGTGGTCCGGGTTTTGGGGCTGGAACGCATGATATGAGGTAAAACCTGATAGTGCCAGGGTGCTCTCAGGAGCCTTGAACCAGGTTTCAGTCACAGCACAGACATCGATGTTCTCCATACTGAGAAGGGCCTCGAGTGTGTGCATTTTGAGATTTAGACTTCTGGCATTGAGCAGCATTACCCTTAGTTTCTTCCCATTTTTGTTTTCTAGGGTGGTAGGTTTAGAATTTGAGCCTTGCCTAAAAAGGCACTATGGGGGTGGCAAGAGCCTTAGCCAATATCCAGAATCCCAGGGGTGACAGGTGCAAGCCGTCCCTTGCAAAGCAGCGTGGCTTGTCAAGCATGTCATCCCAGGCAGACAGACACTGGATCCCCTTTGAATGACACCAGAAATTAAGCAAATTGTTAAAGCTGATCATCTTGTCTCTATGTTGTGGCATCATTCTTGGTGAAGAAAGGATGCTGCTCAGGGTCAGGGTCATACCTGCCTGGGCTACATAATCAGAGAGCTCCTCTATGTCTCTTTTCATGTAGTCCAGGGAGGTACGTCTCAGGTCGTTCACACCAGCATGGACAATGACTGTGTCATATTTGTACTTGCTGTGGAGTGACCCGAGTGCTTGTGTTATGTGGCAGATTCTAGCACCCGATAGGCAGCTTACTGTGACCCTCTCCTTGTTCAGCCTGGTGAGTGGGACGTCAGTGTGTCTGACTATGGAGTCACCTATGACAAGTATGTTTGGTGTTGTATTTGGCCTTAAGGGCTGTGACTGCTTTGCACACTGATTGTGTGGTTTATGTGTTGCCTGTGGTGTGTCATGAGGTGGCGGTTGCTTGGGTGTCTGCTTTGGAGGCCTCTGCTGTTTAGGTAAATTTTTGCTCAGAGCCTCCAAGTATGTCTTTGTGTGTTTATGTGTTTGATTCATTGTTGTGATAGCTTTATGTGAGACTGGTTTTGTGGTGTGTGTAGTTGCCTTCTCCTCCTGTCTGGTCTTGCCAGTCCTGAGTTGAGAGAGCTCAGCCTCCAGTTTGGCTAAATAGCTGCATCTCTCGCAAGTATTTGTGTTATGTGGGAGGAGGAGATGGTTGTCTGTGTACATGAGGCAATTGTAACATTGCCTCAATATTCCCAGATTCACCAACTGGGCAGGAGAGGACGCCAGCATCTGGCCCTTCGACATGCTAGAGAAATTAAGAAGTTAGGGGTGTAACTTAATAAGAGAGGACTTAGTAAGGAAGTGGGTACTCCTGGGGGGAGAGGTTCGCTAGTGAGGGACTTTGTATAATACAGAAGTGCTAAGCCTGAAAAGAAGATGCTTTTAAGACAAGTGCTGAACTTTTTTTTTTTTTGGAGAAAAAACTAAAAAAGCTTTTTAGGAACAAGTGCTGCGCTTTTTAGTTAAGGGATATACTGTTTAGATTACTAGTAGAGCAGTTCTAAGGGAAAAAATGAAGAACAGACTTTATGGAGCCAGAAAAAGTTTAACCTTGTTAAACCGGCGCTGCCCGATGTTGCTCTAGTGGCAACTCCGCGCTAAAGCGTGCTTAATAGCAGGGGCTGGAAAGAGCCAGGAATTGACCCAATACGGCCAATAAAACTACAGTTTCAAGTCAGTAACCACTCCCACGGGGGGGGCAGGGAAGCTGCTCAATGTTTTTCACTGCCACTGATCAACAGAGAGACTTTCCTTTAGCCCAAGCAAAAATGGCCTCACAGAAACTTACAAACAGTTCAAGAACAGCAAGCCTGTAACTGAACTTTTTTAAATCTCAGAAAAGTGGGAAAAGATAGCAGAGGTTCACAAGTAATATCAAGTTATAACAGTGCAGTAAATTACCCCACACAAGAGTGCTAGGTCAAAGACAGAAAATATGCAAGTTTTGAGAAAAACGATTTTAAAATTAAGTGCAAACAGGAAATTCAGTAAACAGCTTTTGGTTGTGCTCTAAATACAGCTACTAATGCAGAAATCAAGTTTAACAAGCCAGAAAATGCTCAAACTAGGCAACTATGCAGAAAAACTTAGCAAATAAACAGAGAAAAAATACTTAAAATCTCAAAAGTGGTTCCCTTCTTCTCTCAGAGTTTTCTCCTCTTGGTGGGTGCTTCACCAACAGCCAACAAGCCTGAAAAGACGCCAAACCCACGAGGCAACTAGGTTTTAAGAGAGGAAGATGAAGGAGTTTTGGAAATGACCCCTACTGGGACCACTACATATTAATTGGTTGGCAAATACTAATTGGCTTGTAGTGGTTGGGAGAGAGTGAATTCCTGTAGCTTGTGTACAGTAATCACTGAAGGTGTTTTGTACTCTAAAATCAGCCATGCAGTGAATACTCAGAGTTCACATCACAATTGTTTTATTTCTTTTGTTACCTTAGTTAGTCAGGGAAAGAAGGCAGCATGTCAGCAGAGGAGTAAGGAAAGCTGACAAGAAGCCAGCTGGCTGAGATGTGCCATGCTAGGGAACTGGTGCATGGAAGCCTGACTAAGACAGACCTAATTGCAGCCTTGGTCACAGCTGCATCAGAAAACAGCAACCAGGAGGATGATCAGACTGGCAGTGGAGATGTACCAACCTCAGAGAATGGACAGCTCAACCTTTCTGCAGAGGACTTAAAAATTCATATGGAGCTGAAGAGATTTGAGTTGGAGGCCAGGCATTTGGAAATAGAAGCAGATGAGAGACTGATGTGTCTATAGAGTGAGGACAATGAGAAACTGTGACAGTTGCAGGCTGAGGAGAATGAGAAACTGCTATGCCTGGAAGCTGAGGAGAAGTAGAGGCAGAGGCAGCATGAGAAGGAGATGCTGATTCTTCACCAGAGTCATGGAGGTAATAGGAAGGGAGTAAGTGGACCCCAGAAGCACAAATGGTCAGTAAATTTCTTCCGCAGTTTAAAGAGGGGGATAATTTTGATAGTTTCATTGATATGTTTGAGAGGGTATGTAAAAGGTATGATGTTGACCAAAGGCTCTGGGTATGGTTCCTGACCCTCTTACTCCACGGTAAAGCTGTAATTGTGTTGTATAAACTTGCTGATCACAAATGTTTTGATTATACTGTTATCAATAAATGTTTGCTAGAATTGTTTAAGCTAACACCTGAAACGTATAGAAAAATGTTTCATGAACACAGACGCAAGACAGATGAAAGTGTGTGTGAATATGTTGCTGAACTGAGCACTTATGTTCATAGGTGGGTGAGTGGATGTCAGGTCACCACTTTTGAAGTGATGACAGACCTTTTGGTGAGGGAATAAGCCCTTAGCACTTTGCCTGAGGACATGAGGATCTGGTTAGCTGATAGACAATGTGCTGCTTCAGATGAGTTGTGGAATAAGGGAGAGCTATACCTATCAAGCAGGGCATCCCTGCACAGAAAAGGGACCCCCAGTACTGCTCATGAGTCTAAAGGAACCCATGGTGGGCAGCACAGACTGCCCCAACAGAATCTGCCAGTAGCAGGGGAAGCCACTAGTCCAGGTACACATCCAGGACCTAGGGTTAAGTGTTTTGAATGCAACCAGTGGGGTCATGTGCCATATAGATGTCCACGGAGGCAAAGTGGGGAACAAAAGGTGAGAGAGCCAGTAAATGGGGAAGACAAAATGCCAATACTAGGTTGTCATGAGACAACTAGGGTACTGAACTACCATCCTACAGATGTCCTGATAGGGAAGGATTTGGATGAGGCAGTACCATGTGCTTATGCAGTTATAAATAGTCAGGCTAGGAGACAAGCATGTGGATCTGGTAGGCTGGAGTAGACCCAGACAGACTGCATACTTGCAGCCAGGACTGGTGAGGTGGTTACTTCAGGGAGAGAGCTACTCTGTAGCAATGAAACTGAAGGTGAGCCATGGCTAATTGTGGGTACTGATGTTCCCTTGGACAGAGTGACTGCAAAGGTAGAGGTGAGTAGTAGTACCCAGGCTGACAGTGAGGCACCACTGTCAGAGTATGCCAGACTTCCTGTGGAAGGGTAGCTGGGAAGGGTTACAAAGAGAGAGGTGAGACAGGCTCAGCTGTCAGACCCTACATTGCATGGCCTGAGGTAGGTAGCTAGTGAGGCACCTGATTCTCAAGGGAAGGGGGAAATCTGTATACTGGGACAAAGGGTTACTTTATAGAGAGTGGACCCCTGAGGAAGGGCTAGAAGGTGAGAGAGTACAGCAGTTGGCAGTGCCTAGAGCCTGCTGTCTGTCACTTCTAGCCATAGCCCATGATATTCCCTTTGCAGGTCATATGGACATAAAATATACAAAGAGATGTATTTTGCAGGACTTCTATTGGCCTGGAGTTTCCAGAGATGTAACAGGATACTGCAGGACCTGTGACCAGTGCCAAAAGGTAGGCAAGATAGGAGACAAGGTGACAGTTCCTTTGATGCCTTTGCCTGTGATTGAGGAGCCATTTCAGAGGGTAGCTATGGATATTGTGGGGCCTCTGAGTACCCCAAGTTCCACAGGGAAAAAGTATATCCAACTGATACTGGATTATGCTACATGATACTCTGAGGCAGTGGCTCTGTCCTCCACTGAGGCAGGAAAGGTGGCAGATGCTTTGTTAGAGATTTGTAGCAGGGCAGGTTTCCCAAAAGAAATAACTGACTGACAGAGGTGCCAATTTCATGCCCGACCTGCTGGCTTGTCTGTGGAAGTACTGTGGGTGAATCACATGAAGACCACCCCATACTATCCCTAGACTAACGGTCTTGTTGAGAGGTTAAACTCTAGAATCAAGTCCATACTACGGGCATTTGCAGACCAGTATAAGGTGGAGTGGCACAAATATTTGCCCCACCTGTTGTTTGCTTACAGAGAGGTTCCTCAGGAAAACACAGGTTTTTCACCATTTGAGTTGCTCTATGGGCATAGGGTGAGGGGACTTCTAGATTTAATTTGTGATGAGTGGGAAGGTGAGTGTGAACCTCACAAAGAGTCTGTTGTGGCTTATGTCCTAAACCTCAGGACAAGGCTCAGGGAGCTAATGGGCTTGGCCCTGGAGAACCTGGCAGAAGCCCAACAACAGAAAAAGGTGTGGTATGACAGGAACGCTTGAGCTAGAGAATATGCTGTACGGCAGCATGTAATGGTTCTCATTCCTGTCAGACACAACAAGCTGCAAGCAGCTTGGGAGGGACCCTTCAAGGTGGTAAGAAAGCTAAGTGATGTTAACTACATGGTGTAACTGCTATGAAGGAGGCAAGGGCACAAATTGTACCATGTTAACATGATGAAACCATACCATGATAGAGAGGCCCTTGTGCTGAACATTTGCAGTGGATTGCAGGAGGAGTCTGAGGGAGATCTGGTGACTGAGCTCCTCAGTGAGGCTCGGACTAACATCTCAGTGGAAGGGGTAGCAATGTCCCAGCAGCTATCTCCTAACCAGGTTTGAGAAATCCGAGCAGTGCTACAGGAGTTTAGGGACATGTTCACTGGGAAACCAGGGTGCACCCACCGGTGCAGCACCAGGTGGATACAGGACCCCAAAGGCCTATTAGGCAGGCCCCTTATAGGGTGCCTGAGAGAGTCAAACAGACTCTGAGGCAGGAGATATGGGAAATGTTGGAACTAGGGGTAATTCAAGCATTCAACATTCTCCTGGGCCTCCCCAGTGGGGCTGGTGCCAAAGGAAGATGGCAACACCAGGTTATGTGGGGAGTACAGGAAATTAAATAGTCTCACAGAGTCAGATGCTTACCCCATGCCTAGGACAGATGAAGCCCTAGAGCAGCTGGATGGGGCTAAGTATCTTACAATCATTGATCTTACCAAGGGTTACTGGCAGGTGCCTTAACTCCTAGTGCTAGAGAGAGGTCAACCTTTGTGACTCCTTTTGGTTTGAATGAGTTTACAAAGATGCCCTTTGGGATGAAAACTGCCCCAGCAATTTTCCAGAGGCTGGGAGATCATATCCTAGCAGCAGCAGGAGGATTTGCCCTTGTTTACCTAGATGATATTGCCATCTACAGCCATTTGTGGCAAGGGCACCTTCAACATGTCAGGGAGGTGCTGGACAGACTACACAGGGCAGGGTTGACCATTAAGCCGAGCAAATGTCAGGTGGGTAAAGCAGAGGCCTCCTACCTAGGACATAGAGTGGGGAGTGGTAAGATCAGGCCAGAACCTGCCAAAGTGGAAGCCATTCAAGCATGGTCTGTAGCTGTTACCAAAACGCAGGTGAGAGCATTCTTACGGACAGCAGGGTACTACAGAAAGTTTGTCCCCAGTTATAGTACCATAGCTGCTCCCCCTCACAGATCTGACAAGGAAGAACAGGCCATATAATGTAGTGTGGACCACAGCCTGTGAGCAGGCATTCCATGAGCTTAAGGAAGCTTTGGGAGGACCCCCTGTGTTAGCCAGTCCAGATTACAGCAAATAATTTGTTGTGCAGGTCGATGCTTCAAACCATGGGGTGTCTCTGTACTTAACCAGATTTCTTCAAAGGGAGAAGAGCACCCAGTGGCTTATCTCATTTGTAGGCTCCAACCCAGGAAGGAATGCTATGCAGCTGTAGAAAAGGAATGTCTAGCCATAGTGTGGGCACTACAGAAATGTCAGCCTTATCTGTATGGAAGGAAATTCACTGTAGTGACAGATAACCCCCTAACATGGTTAAACACAACCAGCCAGCAAAATGCCAAGTTGCTAAGATGGAGCCTAGGGTTGCAACCATGTAATATGTCTGTACAGCACCACACTGGGATTAGCAATCCCAATGCAGATGGGCTGTCAAGACAGGGAATGGGATAAGGTATACTCAGACAGACATAATCCTCTCAAGCAATGTTTCTCAAGGGTCACTTGAAAAAATAGCTTGAGTTCTCTGGGGGGTGGGGGATGTGTGAAGACAAGTAAAGACTGCCAGCCTGGCCAGATAGAATTTTGTAGATAACTCTGTCATTTGCAGATATTAATGTAAGCCACAGGCTTGTTCTCTTAAATGTGAAAAGACTGCATTGGATATTAAACTACAAAAATGTAACAACAGTGCACTCTGTTGTAAGAAAGTTAAGTCAAGCATTTCATGACCGTCTATGATGTCAAAATTCTGAGCCGATATGTTTAGAGAGGCATCCTGCCTATTGTTTTTAAGACCAGAGTTAATGGCTAGTATTTGCATGTATAAATGTCCTTTATTGCTCAGGCTTCTGACCAGGTATAAAGAATGTAAATGTAGTATCTGTTAGCCTGGGAACACCAGAGAAGTGTGAAGAATGATGTCATGTGAAGCAGCTCTGTGTTATCAATTTAAAGAGAGAGAATGAGAGAGCTCAGAACATTTTTGTCTTGAGAACATCCAACATCACCAACACTGCTTTGCTCTTTATGTAAGTTTACTTTAGAACTGTGTTTTCTCTCAGATATAGCTAGGAAATAGGAAGATTAGACTAGTTTGTTTTTCTGTGATGTCAGAACTTTTGCTACTGTATTATTTTAAGTATTTCTCTGTGATCTCTGAACTCTTGACTAGCACTGTGTAGTAAGAAGTATAGTATTGTCTTGTGTTTTTATTATTTATTATTAAATATGTTTAAACCTTTCAACTGTAGCTGTTTTGTGTAGAGATAATTTAAGCTCTAAGAGTACATAGCATGTATATAGTGATAGTGTACCAAGTCACTCCAAATAAGTCTTGACTGTTTGGTTACACTTACCATTTGGATAATAATATTGCACATTTATAACTGGACACCCTTTCAGAAGGGCCTTTGTGTAGCTGATATTAGTAGGTGGTGGCAGCTGGTACTACCTTTTAGACTGGGCAGAAAAGGGGCATAGCTGGAGCACCTGTGCCAGCCTTCCTCAGGAGTGTCTGTGTGGTTGTATAAACTTTTATCTCAAAGTGTGTGTGTGTGTGTCAGCTACTTGGGCGGGGACGTGAAGAACTGGTTGGACAGAGAGGGTGCTGGAGTTTTTAGCTTGCCCACTAGGCTGAGAACTGGACCCTATAGCTGTGCCAATGGGTAGTCTTATTGGCGACGTGAGAGAAAGGGAGAAACCAGCCCCAGACTGACTGTGATCTCTGTGTGCTCTTAAGGGAAACTGTACTTTACTGTGTGTGTATTCATTATCCTTTCCCTATATGGATGCCCCTCACTAGTGTTAGTGGTGAGGATTGAGGCTCTTTGATTGCTGGGCCAGTGCAAGGGCGTCACAAACAGAATGAAGCAAAACTTCACATGACAGCTGAGTTATGATCAGGGAAAGTACATTAAGCTTTATCTGCTTCAGTTAGAAAAATATGTATTAACACAAATAGTTTTATGACTTTGAAACCCACAAAACCTTTATAACTGCCAAACAGACATCCAGTAGAAGTAAAATGGCTCTCTGAAGAACAAATGGCTTTACAAGTGGTTCAACACTACTCTGTGGCATAGGCAGACTTACATTCATATGAAAGTAATCAAACTGTATTAAACAGTTCACATTTACAGACATTATACATTGCATATATTATTCTGTACACTATAATAAAATCTAAATTACATAAATTGTTCAATTCCTGCATTCTATTAAACCTCATTTCTCCTCCAAAACAGTTTTCTGCAGGCATTACTCCCACAATTTCCATTTTTCAATGAAATCTACTCCTACACTTTTCTAAAGATCCCACTTCCTGTTCTTTTATCACTGTTATCATATTCACAACTTCAAGTACAGTTGGTTTAGACTTTGATTACTGTTTTCTAGTAATCACTTTTCTGGCAGCCACAAGAATTAAACTTAACAAGGCCTTACTATGTCTAGGCAATTCAGATCTTGTATCCCAACTCAAATAAATAAATAATTTCCTTAGTTACACTCATTTGCTCACTCAGTGTTCCTCACAGCAAATGTTTAAAGTCTGCCAAACCAGATACATCTTTCTTCCCCATTATACCTCGAACATTTGCCATTTATCTGAGGAAAAGTTCTTTGGAGTCTGCTTGGGGTGTAAAAGTACCTATGCAAAAACTTCCAGGCAAAAACCCTAAGTCTTCTAGATTTTGTTGCATATTTGGAGCCATACATATTTCCTCTCATTGTTTCTTTGTGAATTGCTTATCTAATCTCTCTTCCCAAACTTTTCTGACCTTCTTTGATTGATTACTGTAGTTATCCTGCAATATTTTATATACCCTACTGATTACCCTTTTTTAAAAGCAGCTTCTGTTCTAAAGTCAATTGAAAACTCAACTAGTGCAGGTCTTTTATTTAGGATTCCCCCTATCTCCTTCTCTTTGACTATACTCTGATATCAATCCCTGATAGGGAAGACAGTCTCTAGCCTGCAGTCCCAATGTCTTCTTGGCCTCTTCCCATTCTATTACATTTCTCTCTCTAATTATTTGTTCCTAATACCTTGGATCTTTCGCCAGCTTCCTCCTGTAAATTCCAACCCCCTCTTACCTCTCCTCTGCACCCCTAATTGCAGTCATCACTACTGGCAGAATCTCCTTTCTCCATTCCTGTGTTGGCTTAGTTCTTAGCAAGATTTCTGCTTCTTTATGAATATAATATTCTGTATGACTTTTATTATTCTCCTTAAGGATCTGCATCCAAAATCCCACTCTGTCCTTATTTCTTGAATTACCCCCCAGCTTCTCTTCATTCCTTTCAACTTTGAATTGTAGCTTTCAGCTTGTGTTATGTATAAGAGCCAACTGTGTAGCTCTAAAATATCCCTTGAAATCAGGTAATCCTAAACCTCCTTGTTCTATTTGAGGATTAACTTATCTTACTTGACTCTTCCCTTGTTCCCCTCCCAAATAAAATCCTTCAACTATTTATTAATTACTATCCACAACTTCTCCTCTTGTTGATAAAAATATGCCTGACTAACATGCTAAACTAAAGGGACTTACTCTGCCAGACTGTTGATCTTCTTTTTCTGAGTATAGGTGCATGAGACAGGAAAGCATCTAACAGCTTTGAGACTAAAGGTTAAAAGTACAGAGAGATGCATAACAAAACTCTGTCATGTCAAAGAGCTGCTAAACAAAGTCATATGTTTCCCAAAATTGGCAGTGTAATTGCCATGCTTTATGCATTACAAGTGTTGTTATACAATGTTTACGACTATTCTGCTTTAGTATTATAGCAGAGTATACACAACAGCCATCACAGAACATAGGCAAGACCCTAAAAGAACTATAAAAAACTGTAAACAATTTTTCACTGCCACAGAAAAAAAGCAGACTTAAGTGTTAATAGTTTTGTTACTAGTCCATAAGTGGGACAATAGTTTCTGGCAACTGTCTCTATGTCAGGGCTAAGTGTTTTACAGCTTTTACTACAATTGGAACTATCTTGGCTATGTCTTTTATTTATATTTAACTTATGTTTAATAGTGTTATATTTGTTTGTTTTAATGCTTTCAATGAAAATATTTTTGAGACAAAAATGTACAAGCTCTTTACTGACTACCCATTTACCTAAATTTACAAGCAGAAAGACTGCCAACAATATTAGTTATGGAATATATACCTGCTTGTGGAATGAGATAATTATTTAAATTTTATGAGTTAAAACCACTATGAATGTTAATAAATAAAAAAAAACAACACAGTATCACATGCTATGATTTAATCTCTGTGAACTCCTTAATTTGGGAATCAATTTTGCTGACTGGCATTTAAAACTGGAGATAGCCACAAACAAAATTAGTGAAAAATGTGCATGTAATTTGGGTAATGAGTTTTTTTTTTTTGGGGGGGGTAAAGACAAACTGTTTGAGCTAAGGCTTTTGACAAACCAATGAAATCCACATGCAGGGAAGATGCTGTAAGAAGGGATTTCTCCTAACCTATTACAGGTAGTGACCCAATTTTTGACAAGATAGTTATTGAGTTTGGTTCCATGCACAGAGGGCTATTCCCCAGTAAGGGACTTCAGTTTGAAAATTTGAACTGAATTTTGAATTTGAATGTGAATTTGAAAAAAAAACTGAATGTTGAAGCACCTTGATTTATATTAAAGCTCATTTCATTGTATTATTTTAAATAAACAAGTTATGATGTGTGTTTTTGTACAGCAAATGTGCAACTTACAGATGGATTTTACAACGTAAATTTCACCTGGACTTTAAGAATAATGTCTCTTACTTTCTTGAGGTATTTTGATGAAATTAGTCAGATATAAGTCTAAGATGAGAGTACTGATGGGTGCCAAAGCTATATGTGCACATGCATTATCATATCAAGGCCATACTGATCATTCTGATGATTTTCAAGATTTGTACCCCATAGTGTCAATAGCATTTTATGTTATTAGAAGCGTATAGATACATAGGGAAGTAATAGGCTAGCTGTGCTTAAAGGACATTTTATGCTTAGCCAGTTTTCCTTCTTGTGCTTCAATTAACCTATCCCATTTGTTTAGAGACTGGTCTTACCCATCCCATGGTCAATAATTATATGTATTACCCCAAATGAGAAGAACTAGGATTCTACCATAGATATTTTGAGGGGACACATGCACAGGATAAAGCATTTAGATGCTGTCCATTAGTAAGTAGTACAGGGGGCAGTCCTCAGGGAAATTTTCTGTTTCACATCCACAGAACCAATTTGTACTTGAGTATGGACAGTAATGAACTTTGTTTTATGTGGATGGAGAGTTTGTTCCAGAGCAGTGGTATCCTCTGCAAGATATACCTGTCCCTCTAAACTGTCCTTTTGCAGAACAGGTTTATATCCCAATACCAAGTATTTTTCATGCCATTTGACTTGCTTATGTGCAGTAAATCCATCAGTACTGGGTCAGATGATGCCTTGTATGCTAGACATTCCTAAATCTAGACACAATCCCTTTATTTATAAGCTGTGCAATATAGAAGGGCTCTCTTCCACAATGGACACATGTTAGTCAAAAGTGAGGTCACTGTCCACAAACGTTTTCAAATCCTGTTCAGCTGGGTCAGCTCACAAGGGCATATTGTTAATGTAGTAGTTCCCTGGGATAGACAAGTTCCCAAAGGATACAGTAATGCATTTTTTTGTCATTTAGTTTCAGTCCATGATTTTGGCACCAGTTATTTATTTGTGTTATGATCACAGATAAAGTCTGAAAAAACATCACTTGAAGATGGCATTTAACAGAATGCTTTGCTTCAAGTAGAAAGTATGACATATTTATTTGCAAGTGGTCTACACACTGCATTTCACATACACCTGATACTAAATGCAATTGCCACATTTTCATTTAAATTTGCAGACAGTATTACTGTGGGATTTCCAGTCAAATTTGCCAAAGCATCTGTCATTTTTGGCAGCCATAACTGTAAAACGCAGTGATCTGATCTGACATAATCCAAATGTGACTTCTCTGCAACAACAAAGATGTGATTTACATTTAACCAGAATATTTTATTCTGGTCTTGATCTCAGAAATGGCAATTACCACAGTTATAATGTCATCTAAAGAAATGTATCTGCTACAAGTTTAAAATCAAACACTAAATGTTACCAAGATTACTTTCAAAAACTAAAGGCAAGCCTTATGGCAGGCATGGTTTTTCACTACTGCTGCAACATATTTTTTGGAGGCACTTTGCATAGAGGGATAAAACCCTGAATGCAGTTCATGTGGCTGAGTTTTATTAGCTTACTGGGTGCTAGAAGAGCCAACTCCGAAGGGCTATATTAAGTTTGTTCATCCTGGGAGACAGCAGTGGATAGCCTACCTGCTAGAAGATACCTGTAATCTCAAAAGAGTGCTCATGGATGAGACACAGCAATTCAGCCTGCCAAGCAATATGTAATACTGTAGCCAGGCTGTAGTTGTGGAAAAATGCATCTATACCCCAGCACTGTAGGTCCTATGCTAACAGTGTGTTTACCCACAGCCAAAGAGAAGATGTGGTTGGTAGAGCTAAGCAGAAAAAAACACTAGTGATGGCTCATTGGCTATGCATCTCTCTCTCTCTCTCTCTCTTCACTTACTCTGAAAGGCAAGTTTGCCCTGGAAAGCAAGGGTAATGGGGGTACTGCTAGCAGTGCAGGACAAAAAAAAAAAACAAATAGATCATTTAGAAGACTAGGAGAGCTGGATGGTAAAGAATGAACCAAAGATGGAATACATTTTTGTACTTACACAAAAAATTCACCTTTCATGGACCAGTCAGCTCAATGGATTAGAAAGATGAGCTTTGACTACTGAGTCTAGATTACTTGAGATTGAGTAACTATCTGGACACAGCAGACGTCTACAGAAGTGGGTGGCAGTGAGTAGCAAGCACTAACTCACTTAACCTACAGTAGGTGGGAGGGAAGTGGTCTAGTCCACTGCAATGCTGACACCTGCTGGAGAATAGGTGTGCAGCATGTATAGTATACTGGTTAGGAATGAGTGATTGGCTCTGCAAGACATCAACCACAGGAGCATTCATCTAGCATTTGTGGAATTGTGGATATAGTACTTCACTGAAGGTGTGGCAGGCTCTTATTTTAATAAGCATGCACATCAGCTGCCAGTGGAACATAGCAACATGGGATCGTAGTAACACTGGAACACTACTAGTCAAGTAAATACAGAGACCATAACATGCCTAGCCATATGGATCTTTAAGTAGGCACTCTTAAAAATTCTTGCCACCCTTTTCAGGTACTTAATAATGCTTGCCTCCAAAATCAAGCAGAGCTGTACATGATAAACCTGGAGTAAATTTGTATCTACCCATCAAATCATCAAGACTAGCCTTTAATGTAGTTAATACTTTGTTTGACCTATAGTGGTAACTTATTCCATAGGCTGGGAATACACTGAGTTAAGAAACTATCTCTCTAGCAACTCTTGTTTAGTTGCCGGTATAGATTTTGATTACTACTTTGGGTGCTACTGGTTTGAGAAGAAACTGGAGGTCAAATAGGACTGGGTGTTTCACAGCTTGAAAAATGAGTCACAGCCCACCTCAGGACAGCCAGGAGGATTCCCAGTAAAAGATCAGTCATGTTAATCTCTTAGGATAGTTAAAGGTTTTACAGCCTTCAATACTATAGGATCATAGGACATCAGAGATAATTTTAAGCCTATTTTGGGGCCTTTCTAGTTTAGTGATAAGCCTGGATTTGTACATACCAAAGGAGGAACTGTATTCAATGAAGGGTCTGATAAGAGAAGAGTAAAACTGTAGGATGACTTCTTTGGAGCTTCAAGATATTCCTTTGGAAATGAAATGGGCCAGACAGAAGGACTTCCTGACTATATGATGACCAATGTGAGAGGACGAGAGCTGTCCACATAAGTATCCAGGGTTCTTATGACTATACCTGTCTGATATTGATTAGCACTTGAAGCAGGAAACCAAAAAGTCTGCTGACTGACAACCATGCTCCCCTCATTCTTGCCCCACCAGCATGTCAATGGACACTGAGAAAAAGAGTGGGAAATGAATTGATTTGTAGGAGATTGGCTAGACTGTAGGGGAAAAAGGTTTCATGAGCCTTCACTTGAACAAAAGTAGTACAAAGGTGCAAATCATCTGAAGGCAACTGTATGCCCTTTTTTTCAATATGCTTTTTCTCCTCCATGTCTAGTCATCAGCAAGCCACTGTCATGACCGGCCATTCTTTCCTTACTAGAAGAAGAGCTTTGGTGTCCATATGTCTCCCTAGGGGTAAGAACAAACAACTCTCACTGACTAGGTGACAGCGGACCATGGCAAAGCCATCAATATGAAATCTATGAAAGCATCCTTTAATAACTACCTAATTCTGCCCCCTTAGTGTTGATGTAGGCATTTGCAGCACTGCAGAAACTACCACAGCTCCCCAGGCAGCAGCATGCATGCCCATACGTGAACCGTGCAAGAGCTACTTGGATTTAGTCATAGTTAGCATTGTGCACACTCCTCTCACTACAAAGGTCTTGCTATCATGACTCGTGCCTGCCTATCCCTGGAGCAGCAGAGCCAACAGCTGGTAGAGCCATAAAAATCCTCCCCCTAAGTGGATGAACTACATCTTTCCTCCCCCCATCCAGCTCTTCCAGCTCCCAAACCACTAACTGAACTCAGGTTACTTGAGTCACAGTTAAAGCTCTCTCCCACAGACCCACAGAACCATACAACACAATTTTATGTAATAAAGCTAACATTTAATGGTCAGCATTCTTCTAGGTTTTCAAATTAGAACATTAAAAAAATGTAAATAGTAAGTATGTCAGACACGATAAGGGATCTTAACAGGGATATTTTCAACATTCTTGGCCCAAATACATGTCCCCAATTCATGAACTAAAATATTCCAAATGTTCATATCCTGCCAGAAAAGTCATTTTTGCAAAATAACCACTGAATTACTTTCTACAAAATGAATGCACAGGGATGGTATCACAGTCAAAATCAGGACTCGAAGTATAAAAAGTCAACATGTTTTGCTAACTGTTTTAATGATGTTCTAAAAAAGTCACCAAAGCCTGTAGATAATCAGTTACTTTAGTTTATGATGGCTTCTGAAGAACTAAGGATGTGTGCCTCCTATTTGAAGAAAAGCTGGGTTCTGTTGCTCCACATGGTTAATAAGGAAAGTGATGGTGTATAAAAGAGCAACTTTACTTGAAAAATTGTTTTGTTTAATCATTAAGGACTATCTCCTTTATTTCTAACAGGCTATAACACTGGATTGTGCATTCCCCAGTACCTCACATGTGAACGGCTTACTTGGGATGATTGAACATTCCTAGTGTCATTATCAGCTGTCAGTATGGATTACATATGGGGGTGGCAAACACTGCAACTGGTACAAAATAATGTTTTTTGCATATTAAAGCTACACCAGTATAGTTTAGAGAAGATTTTTTTATATCATGTCCAATACTGGCATTCAGTGCACCAGCCACTGTCAGCAGTAATGGTTAGCTCAGAAAAAATGGGTACCCCTGGTCATGTCACAAAATGGCTTGGTTTGGGTATGAGTGACTATCAGTAGAACAAACTGGAAGTTTCCTTTTCATATTTATATATTTATACTTTTTCTATTTTTCTTCAGAGTGTTTTTTTTTGATAACTTTTAAGTCTGATAGATGGGCAGACAGGGCTCAAGTCTCAAATATAAGGAAATGTCTGTGTAAAGAAGACACAGTCAATGGCACATCAGTGGAAATTGATACAGAGGGACTAAAGAGAACATGGTTATGGAGGCAGTTAGTATTTAAGGTTTTTCACAATTCATGAGCAGCTGAGAAAATCAGGTAAATATGCTGTATCAGGATTAAGCATTTGCCATAGACTGAATTAGTTATAGCAGCAAAATGCTGCAAAGTTTTTAATATGTTACAAAGACAGATAAAATGTGAAAATGGAAATCTGGGCTCCATTTTTTACCACACAGCCTCTCTTCACCTGCTGCTCGGAATAGATCACTTTATACATACATCAAGAAAGACCCAGAATGAAAGATATGCAAATTAAGAGTCAATACATATTTGAAAACTGTATACAGATTATATATATGATGGGGCTGTTTGGCTATCAAAAACATAAACTCTCAAACAGCTAAATTCAAACTGAAAACATTGTTATTGAACATTACCAAACACAAGGAACAGCGAAAAAAATTTCATCGAATGGCCATAGTTGGCCAACAACCAGGAAGTAATGTGATGCATAAAATGAAAGAAACCTTTTAGATTTGCCCTATTCCCCACTGTACTGCGATCTCAGACTGGGTATATATAATTAGGTGGGGTGCGAGGGGCACAGCCCCCCACATTGGGGGGGTGTGGTGGCGAAGCCCCCCTCCTTGGTCGGGTGTATTCATGATGTTGGCCAACCATGGCCATTCAATGAAGTATTTTTCATTGTTTCTGCTGTATGGTAATGTTCAATAACGATGTTTTCAGTTCAATATTTAGCCGTTCGAGGGTTTATGTTTTCAATAGCCGAACATAGACCCTATATGATACATAACAAACATCTACTGCATTACATTCTATATAATTTATTTGTTTAAAGAGACATCTGACAGCCTACTGGTAAATTATATGGTTTACTATTCTGATGATCGCTTTCATGTCCTGTCAAAATATTTATGTCCTAGGTTGAGGTAGTGATGCTACCTTTAATGGCTCTGAGCTCACTGAATAGGAGGAAGATGGCTGGTGTCTTTGCATCTCCTACTTCTCTTCAGTGAAAATTATATGAGCAGAAATACAAAACTCTAGAACTACATGAAGTGCTTTTCAGTTAGAAAATTGCAGAACAACCTTGCAATGCAATTTAACACTGTGAGTTACAGCCACAGGCTGCTGATGTGTTTTAGTCTGTAGTCTTGAGTGTGATCCCCCCACTTTTTATATGCAAAACTGTATGACTGTAAGCAAGTCACCTGTCCTGACTGCACTTACAGGTCACTCATAAAAGGAGGCACTCATGCCTAATGAGTTTACCCAGTTAACATATTAAGAATATGCATAATTAATTACAGGCAGTATTGTATGTCCATTTCTAAATTATGTCAGTACTGCATTTCCATTTATAAATTATATCAGCTATTCTGTGGATAATTCAAGTTCCAGAAAATTTCAGTTGATAAAAAAAATCCCTGTTTCAGGGCACACAGTGTGTGTGTGTGTGTGTGTGTGTGTGTGTGTGTGTGTGTGTGTGTGTGTGTGTGTGTGCGCGCGTGTAGGACAAACAGATGCAGTAATCCTCATATGCATGCTTCAGCTACATTATCACTGCTCAACACAACCTCAAGAGAATAGAGTTTCTGTATGCACTATAAACCAACAGTTCATGAAAACTTGTTATCAGTCATTGTAGTATTATATTCTGGAGCATTCACACATAAAGTACAGTGTCTTGTGAAACTTATATCCCCTCAGTCAAAGTGGTTCTTTAATGATTTCTATATGAGCTTAAAACTTAGCTAACATACGTTGAGGACCCTGCCCCCTCCCCAATAAATAAATAATACTTTAAAAATATATACACTGTTCAATGCTCTGCAAACCACTGTAGAATGGTACGTTTTTGGAACAGGGCTCAAGAAATGAAAGCATACTTGTTTTACAAAAGCAGTTTCATTGTTCTGAAAGAATCTAAAAGCATTAGTGTGAAAAAAAGGCCTAAAGGAGTAACTCATTCTGTCTTTTATTCTGTTTCTGAATCTTGGCATACATAATAAGGTTCTTCTGTACCATCCAAACTTTCAGGCTTTATATCTACATAAAAATACTGAAAACTGATATGAAAAGTAATTTAATATCATGATACAGTTAATGTCTTAATTTATGAAAAGCATCCTGAAATGTTACACAGCTTTTCAGCAAATGTTCATTTACAAAGTTACAGTTACAGGTAAAACTCTTTCTGCCCTCAGTGAACAAAGGCATGCACATACGTATATATATCATCATTAACTCTTGTAATTTAACATTATGTCAAATAATAAATTCATGATCTTTGCAATGAGAAAATGCAGTGTGTTCCAAACAATAAAAGGACAAAGCGAGAACAGCAGTTTTAACTACGATACATCAGGTAAGACCACAGATGAGGAAAACTATTCATGTGTAAAAAGGATATCGTAATCGTAAAACCTGCCTGTGAGCAAAATCTTTATGAATGCAAATCAAACTATGCAAAAGTAGAACATAGCAACAGACAAAAAATGAAGACATTTAATTCAACTCCTTTCCTCTGAAAGTGTCAACATAATCTATAACCACTGAACAGTCAGTAATCTACTATTATGCACCAAACAAGAGGCAGCAATAGCCATAAAGTCTGCAGTCAGTCATAACACAATTTCATCTATTTTTTTAACTTGCAGAAATGCTACCAGCCATTTAATAGGTAAGTATAATGCAGATCTCATGCTAGAATTACTTAGAATAGGTAAGTGAAACAAATGTTTTCTATTCAAATAAAATACTTTGTAAATAAATTCTTGGTAGCTTTACACACTACTTATGTCCTCAGCATTGCAGTAAATGAAGAATAAAAATCTTACACATTTCAATATTTGATGCATTTAAGACTGTCTGCTTTGGATAGATTTCTTGGGTATTTACTCTTCTTCTTTCAGCTTTTTCCCAGTTAGGGGTTGCCACAGCGGATTACCTGTCCGCTCATGATTGGCAGTGGAATTTTATGGTGTCAAGTTGCCAGCCCAGTGCCCAACCTTCCACAGAAGGCACACACACACACACACACACACACACACACACACACACACACACACACACACACACACACACACACACACACACTCACACCTAGGGCCAATTTAGTGTCCAATCCACCTACAGCATGTCTTTGGGATGTGGGGGGAAACTGGATCACCCGGAGGAAACCCACGCGACCACAGGGAGGACATGCAGACTCCACACAGAAGGCACCCCAGCTGAGAACCGAACCGGAGAACCTCTTGCTGTGAGGCGGCAACGCTAACTGCTGCACCACCGCGGCCACCCTTCTTTGGTATTTACTGTACTTTTTATAAATGCACATTTCTAACAAGCTGATGGTATAGAACAACATTCCAGTACAAAATGATCACAATGCAATATCCAATACTAGCTGCTCTGTATCTGGGAGAAACAGGAGAAGCCTATAAGGTGTGGCTTATGACAGATTGCTCATATTCTTCTTTCTGTTTTCAATACTTTTATTTCATATTTGAGGTTATTTCTGAAGAAGTCTCAGTTGAACATTAGTTTAATTTTTTATATTCTATTTAGTGTTTGTATTCATAACCAGATTTTACCTTATTTCTGTAAATATTACACATTCCTGGATAAATAAGTTCATATAGAGCACAAAGAGACTACAGAATATGCCACATACCAAAAAGCATCATGGCAAAGAACACCAGTAGTAACAGCTTTCCCAAACAGTTCCTATGTTACAGCCATAATGCTGCCTATACAGCCTGCAAACACAGTATGTAAATAGTGGTTCTCTAGACCCTGCATACCAAATACATAAAAATATTCATCCAATAATTTTGAGGAATGAAAACATCAACAGAATGCATTTTATCTTGCTCTCTTCTACTTGGAAAAGTGTTGTGAACTAACTATAATAAAGTAGCACAAAGTTATCAAATTGCTCTTGTCTCGAACAGACCCAGCAGCAGACTGGGGATGTGCTTCTGAGTAGCAGCTGATAATTTAGGACTATTAGAAAATGTATGAGGCCACTCAGATTAGTGATTGTTCTTTGATGTCAATAAAAAAGAAAAAAGGTATGTACTCACCATAATGTTCCATCTGTGTTGTCCATTTTCATTTCCGCCTCACTGATGGGTTCGGATCTGATCCCTCAGATCTGACTTAGCCGCTATATAAGCGCATGGCAATCTTGAACTCTTGAGCTTCACCCTTACCCAGAATGCACCACCCTCATTACCTCAGATCTTGTTTGCAGCCCAAAGAAAGAAATAGCTTATGTAATTTTATAGAAAGCTTAAATGGTAGTATAATAGTGGAAGGAAGGACAAAGCCATATCTGGAGCCATTAATATAAGAGGAATTCCTCAAAGAAGAGTTGTTCTATCTACCCATGAACCAAAATATAATGGAAGAGGGTTGGTGGGTGGGAAAGGGAGGTGAAAATGAAAATAGACAACACAGATGGAACGTTATGGTGAGTATATAACTTTTTTATCTGATGTTGTCAATTTTCATTTCGGCCTTACTGATGGTATCACTGAATCGCTGGGTGGTCTCAAGAAAGAATATTCCCGAGCACCACTGAGCCAAATGATGCCCTACCCCTAGAAACTAAGTCCAGTTTGTAATGAGAAATGAAGGTATGAGGAGAAGCCCAAGTTGCTGCCGCACAAATGTCATTCAAGGAGGTTCCTGAATGAAAACCTGAGGAAGTTGGTAATGATCTTGTAGAGTGGGCAGGTACTTGCTTTGTAAGAAGCAAGTTTAATTTGTTATTAGCAAAGGAAATACAGTTAGCTAGCCATTTGGACAGAGAAACTTTTGACACTGACTTACCCAACTTTCTTTCAGCAAAAGAAACAAATAACAGGTCTGAATTTCTGTGCAGATAAAAACATAACTGTCTGTGAACATCTAGTGAATGTAACAAGTATTCTCCTTTACTGGTATAACTAGTGAGGAAAACTGGTAGGTTGAGAGACTGGTTAATGTTGGAGTCTGAAACCACTCTGGGCAAAAAGGATGCATTGGTTCGCAATGCAACTCTATCTTTGTAAAAAATTAAGTATGGAGGTTTCACCGACAAAGCCTAAATTTCTGAAATTCTTCTGGCAGAGGTAATGGCTACCAAAAATAATGTCTTCCAAGAAAGGAACTTCAGATCGCAAGTACTTGCTGGCTCAAAGGGAGGAAGGAATAAGGTTTGCAGTACTAGGGTTAAATCCCACGGTGGAGTAGGATCTCTAACTGGGGGTCTCAAGAGAAGAGTTCCCCATAGAAATGTCTTACAAAGTTTATGTGATGCAAGTGAAGAGCCATCCAGGCCAGTGTGATAGCTGGATATTGCCACTAGTTGAACTTTGATTGTGGATGAGCTGGTTCCTTGACTAAACAGCAGCACCAATAATTCCAATACAGAATGAACCAGAGCCACAAAGGGGTCTACATTATTCTGAACAGCCCAGTGGACAGATCTTTTCCATTTGCTATGATGAATTTGTTCTTGTGGATGGTTTGAGGGAAGATAATAGAATTTAATGAACAGGGGAAAAGAGCATAGGTTGTTTGGATAGTACTGGAAATGGAGATGCCAAGCTGTCAGCTTGCAATTTGGAAGGTCTGGAGGAGTCGCTTCTGTCAGGTGAGAGAGCAGGTCCACAATTGGGTCCAGAATCCAGGGTTGATAGATCACATGAGGTCAAAGGAAGAGGAAGCAAATTTGTTGAGGCCAAGTGGGGGCAATGAGATTCACTTTGCTCTTTAATCTGGCAGCTATCTTTAGGAACTTTGGTATTATAGGAAACGGAGGGGGGATGCATACAGCAACCCGGTGGGTAAATTGTGAATAAGAGCATCCCTCGGTGACTGTTGGGGAATTAAGGCAAAGTAGCTGCTGTACTTGATGTTTAGGGGAGAGGCAAAAAGGTAACAGTAAGGCTGGCCCCATGTGCAGAAAATGAGGTGACAGAATGCATCTGCTCTGCTTGTCTGCTAGCATGTTGGATTTTCCCAGTATGTGTGTTGCTGAAAGAAAGCAGTTGGAAGAGATTGCCCATTGCCAAACCTTTAGTGCTTCTCAACAAAGAGAGTTTGACTTGGTTTCTCCTTGTTTATTGATGCACCAAACCACTGTATCACCATATTGTCTGTGTGTATTGCAATTGTCCCTGAAGGAAGAGCTTCCTGAAAGACTTGCAATGCTAAAAGCACTGCTCTCAATTCTAGAACATTGATATGCAACTTGGCCTCATTTGGGGACCATGTGCCTTGGATTATCTTTCCCAGATAATGCCAACCCCCCACACTATCTGAGAAGCATCCACGGTCACTATGACCTTGGGCTGAGTAGGAACAAATAACTGGCCTTGAAGAAGTTGATCCGACTGGAACCACCACATCAAATGATTTTGCATGAGTTGGTAATTCTTAATGGAGCAGATACGGACAACTGTAGAATGGACCATTAAGATGCCGATGTCCACTGAAGAATACTCATGTGAAACCTTGCCAGAGGTAGAAGGGGAATAGCCATTGCCATCAATCCCAGCAATCGTAGGGCTAGGTGGGCTGAAATTGTTGTACTACAAAGAATTTTGTTTACTTGCAATTTCAGGATTTGAACCCTGGAGAGATGTAGAGAGGCTACTGTACACCTTGTGTCTAGAAGTTCTCTGATGAATTCTATGGACTGAGATGGTTGAACCTGAGACTTTTCAAAAATTATGGTTATTTCTAGAGAGGTACAAGTCTGAATTACCTTTTCCATTGCTATGATGTGTTGATGTCTGGTTGTGCCGGAGATGAGCCAGTCATCCAAATAAGGAAACATGCAGACTCCGTGCAGTCTGAGGTGAGCAGCTACCACTTTCATACATTTGGTGAACACCCTGGGGGCTGTGGTGAGACCATGGGGCAGCAGTCTGAACTGGCAATGAATGGCTCCTATCCGGACGTGTAAAAATCTTTTGGACCATCTGTTTATATTTATGTGATATTATGCATCCTGGAGATCTATTGAACACATCGAATCATCTTTTTCCAGAAAAGGAAGTATAGACTGAATCGTGACCATCCAGAACTTTGTTTTCTAAACAAAGTTGTTCAGGTTGCTGACATCCAAAATTGGTCTCCAGCCCCCTGTCTTTTTTAGCACTAAAAGGAATCCTGAGTAAGTTCCAGATCCTTTCTAAATAGAGGGGACCTCTTTGATGACTCTTTTGATTAACAGCTTTTGTATCTGAATTTCTGCTTGTTCTCTCTAACTGGGTGGAACATCTGGGACGTTTTGGGAATTTCACGGAAGATGGAAGATGGAAAAATGGAAATCTATATCCTCTGGATATGATCCTCTACACCCAACTGTCATTTGTTATTTTTACCCAGGTTCTCTGGTGCAGTGATATGCGATCCCCGATTGCCTCCAGAGGGGCACAATTGGGCCTCCATTCAAGAGCGCTGGAAAGGTTTACCAAAGAAAGGTTCTCTGGAACCCTGATGTTGCGGGCCTCCTCTGCTGCGAGGGTGGCATCTATGCTTTGAACTTCCCCCCTCTGTCTCCAGAGGAAAGACCTCAACGTGTGTTCTAGATTCTAGAAATTCCCTTGCAATTTTCTGAACCATATCTTTCCACCCCCTTGATAATTCCTCGAAAAGGATCTTGGAGGGAGGGTGGTGGAAAATGTATGCCCATGGCAGAAAGGGTCCTACCATCTTTCTCATACCAGGAAAGTGTTTCTCCTACTTTGGGGCCAAAAAGAGAGGATCTGTCAAAGCGAGCACTGATGAATGTAGACTTAAAAGGCTCCGCAAAATCACATAGATGCATCCAGGCATGTCTCCTAATGTCTACACCTGAACCAACTGCTCCTGAGCTTCCTTCTGTCATGTTGGAAATAAGCCTCATGGAGAAATTGGATATGGATTGCGGGGTTGTCAGTTGAGAAGTGATTGAATATTTCACATCTTCAGACATGGATCCCATGAGGGTACCTGTAAGCTCCCTGATCAGATCCTTCTGAAGCCTAGAAAGGTGTGCCAAGTAGTTTAGGAACCTCAAGGTAAAGGTAGCTGAAGCATAGGCACACTTCCGGAACCTGTCCGTTGCTCACAACTCCTTGTCGGGGGGATGGACAGAGGTACTCTCAGCAGTGAGTTCCTTTTTCATAGCTACCACCACAACCATGGCATCAAGTTGTGGATCTTTGGCCCAAAAAGGCTTGATTGCCTTGGTTTCTGGTGGGGACATGATCTTGTCTGGTTTCTTTGGAATGGGATCAACGGTGTCAGGTTCTTCCCAGGCCCACTAAGAGACTAATTCCAGGAGCTCATCAGCAGGTGGGACCAGCCAGGAAGTAGATGGGCCAGGACAAAAGCCTCCAGTAACACAGATTCCTCTGACGAATGGTTGCTGGACTTCCAGCCACCTCTCTGTTTCAAGATCTCCATAATGTCTCCGAACGAGATGGCTTCAAGAGTTGGCTGTGGGGATCCCTCACCCTCATCAAAGTCTGTGCCCTCAGTGACTGATTCAGGGGAATGACTATTCTTCCACTTGCATAACCTCTTCTTAGGGATTTCCTTGGTGGGGGACTCCGGGGAAGTATCAGAAGAGGTGGGAACACCCTTTTGTAAAGTCTGGGGTTTTGGTAATGGCTGTCCCTGTGCAGAAGTTAGTTGAGTCTCATGGCACAGGGGTAGGGGAGAAGTAGATATAGGATCCAAAGAGGAAGGCATTGTCTGAGTCTGAGGAGCAGACAAAGCTCTCTCCAGTACCCCGAAAGTAGACCATCCGGAGAGTGTTATAGACTTGGATGAAAAAAATAAGCCTCTGATCAGTATTCCCTTCCCATTCCATGCATAACTGTCAGAACTGAACTGACCATCACCGAGGTTCCGAGATACAGAGATGGCTCCAAAGTTCCCAGAGTTGAATGCCACACCTCAGACCTGACAGGACAGAAACGAGTCCGAAAGCTCTCTGGATCCAACTGAATCAAAGAGTAAGTCTAGGATCCAGGGACAGTAAGGCTCTCATATTCAAAGCACATGCAGCCAGATGACTTGGATCCAATGGCTCTGAGACCTGAGCTGGAGTCAGAGGAGGAACCAACACAGGAGGGGTTTCTGATACTAGGGCTTCCTGACCAAATGGGGTACGAGCCGAAAAGGGGACAGACTAGCTCTGCGCCAAGAGCAATTTCCTCACTAGCCTCTCTAAATCATCTTCAGTTAGGCTCATGGTTGAATGCGTAGACAGCAGATGGGGACTTAGATCCTTCCAAAAAGGGGATGGCATCCTCAATGAAAAAGTATACATCAAAGGAGAATATTTTGTTCTGGATAAGGTGGAGGTAAAATCCAAGGTCTTCAGATCCAACAAATCCTGCTTTTCAGAAACTTCAGATCTGAAGAAACCGTCAGATCTGAGGGGGGGTGTTTAGACTTTGTTAGATCTGATATGAGAGCTGGATTTGAGAATTTATGCTTCTTCCTCATAGGGTCCAAACTAACTGTAGGATTCGAGGATGGCCCTTTTACTGATGTTTCTGATTTCAATGAAGTAGAAGAGGAGATGGGAGATGTAAGAGCCATCTTTTGAGCTTTTTATTTCTCTTTTTCTTTGGCTGGTCCAGATATGGCGTTATCAAAGGATGAGGGTATTAGTCCTTTTGTAATATTATTTATTTTTGTGATCTGCCAGTGGTCTTGGGATAAATGCATGGCAGATCGCACAGTTCTCTTGGAGGGGATGAGGAGTTAGACAAAAGACACACAAAGTGTGCGCATCTGAAAGAGGAATCTTCTGTCTACATTTTTGACACTTTTTATACCCTGCAGGGCTTTTCCATAGCTTCAGTTCAAGAAAACATCCACAAAAAATATATTTTATTTTTATTTATTTTACATTTGTTGACCAGGCTAGTCTAACTGGATATATGTCCATTTTCAGTAGAGGCCCGGGGAGATAAGCTCCAAGACATGAATAAAATACAATTGCAAATTACAAAAAAAAATATATATATATAAAAATGTAAAAAAAATATATATATATATACACACACACACACACACACACACACACACATATATATATATATATATATATATATATATATATATACACACACACACACACATATATATATATATATATATATACACACACACACACACACATACACACACACACACACACACACACACACACACACACACATTATATATATATTATACACACACACACACACACACACACACACACACACACACACACACACACACACACACACACACCCCACAGTCCCTTTACCTGTCCCTGACTAGTCTGCTCTTCTATGGTTTCCCATCCCCCTGATCCCTGTAATAGCCAAAGTGCCATTACAACACATGTCTTGTGTGTCCCCTCACCACCTGATCCACATAAAGGGTCAATGGCAGTGACCTTTAGCATAATCCATGGTGTCTACTGTTTCCCCCAGCCCCCTGATCCCTCTACTGAAGCCAATGCCATTATGGCACTTCAATGTAGAGTAATCCCTGCTGTCTAGTGTCTCCCTTCACACTCTGATCCCTATAATACAGTTAAGCATGGCCTTAAGGTCATGTTGAACATTGTCATATGTTGGGACTGGCTGCACTGATCTACACGGCTGACTGATTTCTTAAATAGCTTAGCATGTAGACGCCCTCCTGGAGGCAGATTCAGGGGAGAAAACACATGGCTAATTATCATATGTCTCTCCCCTAGACTGCCTCATTAGCAGTCAGCATGGCCGCAAATCCAGCCCTATGTGGTGCTGCACATCTTCATTCTAAAGAACCATGCAGCACCAATTTACGGACATTGGCGAATACGAAAAAAATACAGTAATATGTACATGAAGCTGTACATGTCATGAATACCTCCTGTAGCTAATGAAGTGATGAGAATTTCATGTTAAACTAGTTAATAAGAAAAAAAATATTTTTAAGCAAAATACATTTTTCTCTAACTTAATGAAATTTCAAAGTAGTAAAATGGAGTCACACAACATTTCCTTATGGGAAACTAGCAGAAATGTCAACTCATTTTGTAATAACGCTGGCACAATGTTTAATCATGCTGGTATAACTGCAAATTTTAACCATATTCTCAGTAATAAAATGCAACATATACCTCATTAGCATTTGTAAAGGTGGCAAGAAATAGGACAAGAAATCTAAAACAAACCAACGTTAACACAGGACAAATCAAATAGTGGTTGCACAGAGCAAATGGTAAAATCTTTTGTCATGGAAAAAAAATGAAAAAAGGAAACACAGAAAGGAAGGTAATGCTAAAGAGGGAGGGGTCAAGTCAGAAATGAGGATAAGAAAAATGACACGTCAAACCAGTACTTCTCTTTTCAGTTTCCTGAAAAAAGAGAATTGTTCTCCAATAAAAATAAATGCAGTTCTAGAGGCCTTCCATTAAATACAAAAAATTATAAACAAGACAGCAAGAATGAAAGTTAATGAGTCACCTGAAGAAGGCAAGTTCCTAAAATAATAAATACATAATAGCTTAATTTATGGCATTTCTAGTTAGCCAGTCACGAGGGGGTTTACTTGAAGACAGGAAGGTATCAAATTATGAAGATACTCATGAATGTAAAGTGCCCATTAATACTCTTAATATTTACTTCTCAAGTAGCTATCCAATCTTTACTTTGACACATTTGTATTTTTTTCTCTCAGCATACTATATAAAAAGTTACATATAAGTTTTAATTTAATAGAATTCCTAGGTTTTCTCATGCTGGCATTACAAGGAGTACTGTTAAAAGATTAACCAGTACTATTAATGCTATTTTAAAAAATCAATACTACTACCTTTCTATTGAAATTCATTATTGATGGATCCAAAAAGCAAAACAATGATCTCCACAGTATACCTATACTGAGAAAACAACTCTGGGTTCCTTAACCATCCTGACAAAGAGCTATAAACATATAAGCATATCCATCTCTATATATAAACATTATTCTTCTTTCGTTCACAGATCCACATTTTGACAGCGCTAAATTACCCTTCAAACCTTTGCAATAGTTATCAATAATACCTTATCATTTAGAAGAAAATGTTCTAAAAAGATATTCTAACCCTCAAGGTACTTAAATAAGCACTGTAAGGCAATTTATTAAAAAGCATAACCCACAGTGTCATTCACTAGCCTATTGTTGACACTATTAAACTTAATCTCTTTTGCCCAGACGATTAAATGATCAACTATATTTTGCATTGTCTGTACCACACTATAGCAATTAAATATCAAAGTACATTAAAGATCATCAGCATATTTGGTAAGAATTATACTGTTAACAGAAATGTGCTAAACAAGCAATGTCCCCTACCCAGTGCTGTATTTTTACGGAATCCCTTCTTCAAAAATAAATCATTCATATGTTAAATCATGCATCTTTCTTGTAATCCTTCTTTCCAATAACTATGCAGTAATTTAACTACAGATGATCTAAAAACCTACAGTAAAAAACTGATCTGGTAGTTCATGCAGAGGTTAAGGTTGCAAGCTATAGAACTTTTATGGTACAGGGTCTGATTCCCTCAGCCTTCATTTACCTTCTGTGTGGTCTTGAGCAAATCTCTTAACCAAGCTTTGTTCCTGGGTCACCCATGAAAATGGACGGTCTATCCAGTTAGCCTACTGTGTTAACAAATAAGATTATTATTTAGGAAAAGTTTAAGGTTGAGCAAATTAAATCCTTATAGCATACATTCAAGGAAGTACAACTAATCTGTTACAGAATCTATTCATGTTTTGTAAAAACTTGTGAAGTATAGCCACCCTTTTCAACCAAAACAAATTGTTCTGTAATACCCCTGGAATCTCAAATTTACTAATTTAATCAGCATCTGATGTCACATTACTATCCCTGTACCTAATAATTTCACACCTTCTTTCATTTTACATGCTGGTAATTACATCACTACTTCCACCTAAATGGTACGTTTGTAATCTTTAATAAAAAACAAATAAAGAAGTTATGTGATGTGGGGTTGTTTGCAGTCAATCACCATATCATTTTAAAGATGTACTAGGCATTCCATTATGAACTGAATAATTTATGAACTAATGTTTTCTCTTTACTGTTTAGCAGATACTTTGGGATAAGCATTAATGTTGTTGTTACTTTTTAGTCATTTAGTTGAGCCTGACTCTTCAAGACAGTTCTAGGACTTCAGCATACCAGGCTTTTCTGTCAAAAATGATTCTTATAATTATTGCAAATTCATATTCATTGCTTCAGTAATGCTGTCTGTCCATCTTAGTCTCTGTCTTCCCCGGTTTCTTCTGCCCTAGATTTTTTCCCAGAATCAGTGTTTTCTCTAATAAACTATGTCTGTCTTTGCATTGTGTGTTTTAGTTTTACTATCATACTCTCCATTGAGCAGTCTAGGTTTATTTCCTTAAGTGCTGACCGGTTTCATCTTCTTGCAGTTCATGGAATTCTCAAAATTCTATATGGACCTTTGTTGGCAATATGATGCCTTTGTTCTTTAAAATCTTTTCTTCCAAAAAGCTAGAGTCTTTTAACTTAATGGCTCTAATCATCATCTGCAGAGATCTTTGAGTCCAGGAAAATAAAATCTGTCACTGCCTCCACTTCCCCATTTGTTCTCAAAAACCTGATAGGACTAGATGACATATTTTTTTATGTTAAGAAAAACAAAGTTTTTGCTATTTCTGCGTTCACCTTCATCATCAAGGCTATTCAACTCTTCCTCACTTTCACCCATTAGAAGAGATATTATCCACATACCCGAGATTAATATTTCTCCCAGCAATTTTAATTACAGCCTCTGATTCATCTAACCTAGCATTTCTCGTGACTTATTCAGTGTATAAATTGAATAAATTGGGTAACAAGATACAGCCTCATCACATTCCTTTTCCAATCCTGAGCCAGTCACTTGTTCCAAATTCAGTTCTAACTGTTGTTTCTTGTTTTACACACTGATTCATAAGGAGGCAAACAATGTAACCTGGTATCACCATTTCTCTAAGAACCTGTCACAGTCTGTTACCTTTGACACAGTCAAACTCTTTAGGTTAGTCAATAAAACAGAAGAGATTTTTTTTTGGAATCCCTTGCTTTCTTCATTATTCAATGGAAGTTGGCAATTTAATATCTTGAGTCTCTACAACTTCTAAAATCAGTTTGTACATCTGGCAATTCTGAGTACTAAAATGTCAATTATTTACACAATAGTATAACTATAACAGGATACTTTAAAATAGTATTAAGTATAGTTTGGCCGGTCAGTACAGCATGTTATCATAATCATGTTTGATGCAATAAGGATGTTATCTGCTTGAACCATGATTTACCAAACAAAAATATATGCATGCACATACATAACACACACACACACACACACACACACACACACACACACACACACAAGATCACATAGATAAGGTGATTCTATGAATAACAATAGTAATGTCGTTCAGCTTTTCCCAGTTAGGGGTCGCCACAGCGAAACTCTG
Organism: Protopterus annectens; assembly: GCF_019279795.1. Classification (NCBI taxonomy): domain Eukaryota; kingdom Metazoa; phylum Chordata; order Ceratodontiformes; family Protopteridae; genus Protopterus; species Protopterus annectens. The sequence goes on from NC_056745.1 coordinate 1,399,847,106, forward strand.
ATCTGCTAATGATTGGCAGTGGATATTTACAGTGCCGAGATGCCAGCCCGATGCCCAACCTTCAAAGAAGGCACACCCATTCACGCATGCACCTACCAGAATGGTCTTTAAACATCACTCGACCACGGGGAGGACATGCAGACTACACACAGAAGGCACTCCAGCCGAGAATCAAACAGGAGAGCCTCTTGCTGTGAGGTGACAACGCTAACCGCTGCACCACTGCAGCCGATTCTATGACTAACAATACCTTCTTTTATTTTATATAAGATAAGACTGTAGGCAATGTTCTTACTAAACCTAGGAGTGATGTATAGATTTTGAGGACAAGAAAGAAGCTACTCTAAATGTAAATATGACTGTGCAATGGGTTATCTTAACTCACTGTCACCAGTTCAATATGTGGAATTAGTGCCAGATTTTAGGTTCCTAGTACAAGATTTTAATATCAGTAATGCAAAGGGACCAGCAGTAACCCATATTTAGCGCCTAGTCTATGATTTACAGTTCTGTGTACATGATTTGAAAATCTAAATAGTGAGTCAAGGCAGACTCTCATGAATTCCTATTCCTGAAACGTTTCAACAGTATTTTGCTCTAGTTCTAAAAGACACCATCTGCCTTTATTATGTTAACCCATTAAGTGCCTCAACCAACATGAATTCTGTCTAATGTAGATTAACCAGCAGTCCCTATTACTGATGTCTCTAAGTCTGTAGTATACTTATGCTAGCTCTTCTTCTTTTTTGTGATCTGAGAGGATGATTTTTAATATGCTTATGATCGTTTCATCTGCCTACAGTAACTTATTAATTTGTGATGTATAGATAGTAAAGGAGTTTTAAAAAGGGGTAAACAGCAAGATCCTAAGACTGATCCTTGTGGTACTACAGTGTTAAATGGAAAAGACTGGAAATGGCAGTGGCTAATAATTACAAAATATGTTTTTTTAGTTTAGGTTAGTTTTGACACACTGTACTATTACCTGGCTGAAACAATACAGTCTTACCTCTTAAATGCGTCAAACTGTTCTGCTAGGCCTAAGAAAGCCATCCTAGTCAATCTGCCCTTATCCACAGCCTTTATGACAACACAGGTGAGGAGTAGTTTCAGTGGCCTTTTGAATCCATGTTGCTGTTCACTAACCAAGCCATAAGCTCCGATCGAAGTTAGCTGATCTGCATCTCTTTCCCCCAACAATTTTGCTAGAGAGAGTGCAGTGAAATAAGCCAGTATGATTCAACATAGGTTGGGTCCCTGCTTAGGTAATGGAATTACTTTAGCAAATTTCCAAAGTTGTAGGAAAATATTTGTTAGTAGTGGTACTTTTATAATCTGTATTACAGGTTCTGCTATGAAAGTTTCATATGCACTAAACATTTTCAAACACAGGCCCTCAGAACTTTGCTGCCAAAATTAGGATTTTCTTCAAACCACTTGTTTATCATGGGTAAGGAAACTTCTAAGAAATGAATGTTGGCTGTGACACCAAGTATGCTGTCTACTGTGTTATTTTCTATTTGATTGTACATTATTTTGAGGAACTAAGCTATTGCAAGAAATAATTGGTGAGGAAACAATTCCTCTCTCTAATGTGTGGTAAAGTTATGTCTCTGCCTTGTTCTTTTCAATAGATTGCTACTTTGTTTTTAAAATCCTACAAGCACATCTAGCTATTGTGTCACAAAAATAGCTTTGTCTGTATCTGTTAGCCTTCTGCGTTGAACTCTCATGCATACAGAATGCTCAGTTGCTCACAGTCAGACAAGGTATGAGCTGTTATGTCCATACGTCTGTTATGCTGACATTTAAGATACAGTTTGTTTCAATTCTGGTGTAATCCAAGGTGCTGGAATACAGTGACCTGATTCTGTCTGTATGCAGAAAAATTCTTAATCAGTGTTATGCTTTCTTATTGGTGTCTTAATTAAGACTGTGATCAAAGAAAGAAAATCAGAAACTAAATGCCAGTCAGTTTGATCTCAGTAGAAGGGACAACATGAAAATTACTGGATAGTCATAGAACACACTAGGTCTTGCATAAGATAAGGTTGACAACAGACTAAAGGACTCTAGATAGCATGGTTTCCCTGAAGACATGTCATGCCAGATAAACCTCACTGAATAACTTTAACTGAGACAGGTATAGTTTGGCTGGTCATTACAGCATATTATCTTAATAATATTTGCTGACAATAAAGATATCATTTGGTTGATCCATGTTTTACCAAACAAACACACACATACACACAAGCACATACCAAAAAAAAAAAAAACATAAGATATTCATACTATTGCAGTTGCATGGTGAATCTATGAAATATGTGGGTGAAAAGGAACACTGGGCAGGGAAGGTAGTTTATGTCAACTATGCAGACCTCAGAATTTTCTCAGATGCAATGACACATAGGCATCTGTTAAAAAAGCTAGAGAATATAGGTAGAAGTACAGAAGTATCTCAATGGTTAGACAACTGGCAGGTAGATAGCCCAATGACTGCCATACAGCAGTAACTTTACACAAGATGGAGTAACTTCTAGGATACTCCAGGGGTAGTCTTAGAAGTTATTTTGTTCAACACCTTTATTGTGATATTATATAAGAGCCACTATGGTACAATTTCTTTGACTAATATAAAACAAAAAATACCATATTTATGCTACTAACAGACCAGAACAAAGATCAGAGGATGGTACTGCTACATTTATCAACAAGGGGGTCAAATTTTCTCATTCTCCCTCTCTCGCTTAGCCAGTAGATTCTACAAAACCTACAGGGCCCCAAACTGGAGCATTAGTGAAACCAAACTATGTAATTGAACCAAGATCCTGCTTGTCACTATCTATAGTCTCTTTCCTTCTTCCATTAAACTTGTTTAGAATAACGTCAGTAATGTATTAGCTATAGCCAAATTCATATGCATCATTCCTGGAGTTATAAACGTCAATTGGAATGGTAAAGCACCTACCCAAGTGAATAGCTGTCTAGTCTGTAATTATCTTATGCAGTGTGTTTAGACGGTACCAGGCCTAACTCTCATACAGGGAGAAGCACACTATTAGATGCACTTATTACAAACATTTCAGGTAAACTGTCTGGACTATATATACACCCACCAAGTTTAAGTGACCCTTGCTCCTTACTATCCTCCTGGTGGTTTAAAGCTAATAAAAGTTCTCTACTAATAAGGTTGACAAAAGCTTATCTAAAGTCACTAAAAAAAATGGCTTGACAAGCTGCGGCTCATAAAATGGAATACTGTGTACAGTTGTAATGATCCCATTACCACCCTTTCCACCTTTTAAGAACAATTGCACTCCCATCCAAGACTGACTATTCCTACTAATAAATAGACATATCTTTTCCAAATGCATTCCATAGTTAACTAAAGAACTGAGGACAGATATTAAAGTTAGAAACAAAACAGGAACATAATGAAAAGGGGACTGTACAAACACCAGTAAATCCACAAGAATAAATACTAATACAGCGAAAAAAGGATTACTATTACCATTTGCAGAAAAAAATTGAATAAATAGCTCAAAAACATTTTGGCAGATTATCTGACTAGTCACCAACAAGTTTTTCCCAAAACCATATATATATATATATATATATATATATATATACATATATAATACATTTATATATATATAAATCTAAATGAAATGAGGGATAATATTCCAACTCCACCAGCACTCACAACTACACCTTTCAACCTAGTTCCCACACCTAACTTACTACTTCCTCTTTACTAATACTCGGATTACCTCGCTTCTACTTTAAATCTACTACTGTAGCAGAAATCAAGAGAGTCATAGATGTCGCTGACTTCTCCTACAACCCTGATTTTCATAACTTACATTTAACACTTAAGAATAAAGAGTAAGATAGTAAATGGGCTATTAAAACACATACTTAATCTAACTTCAATCACAGGTAACCTGCCTAGCAGCTTTAAAATTACTTTGGTTATACCACACACTAAAGTTGTTCAACCTACCCCAGTCTCATACTTTTTTTCCAGTTGCCAATATCTGTTGATTAGTCAAATTACTAGAACAAAAAATGTTTACAGTTAATATTATACTACCTGAAAAATGATGACATCCTCTCAGACAGACAGCATGGCTTTAGACCAAACAACAGTATACCAGCAGAACAGTACAAAGTTACCAATGATATTTTTTGTAATATGGATAAAAATATTATAACTGGGGCCATATTCCTTGTTTTAAGATATGCCACTGAAACAGTTGACCATATATATTATTTCTTGAGTAACTGGTTAGCATTTTTTTTTCTGCAGAAGTTATACAGTGGTTTACCAATTTCTTATCTGATAGACTGAATTATACATTAGCCAATAACTATTTCACTGAATTTAGCAGGTTTACCAAAGGAGTTCCACAAGGACTTTTCTTAGGTTGGCTTCTATTCTCCATGTTCATAAACTTTTTACCATATGACCTACACAACAGTAACTATACTCTCTATGCAAACGATATTGTAATTATCAGGTCATAAATTTTGTAACACTCTTCATAGTCATTTGCAAAATGATTTATTTTCTAATCTAGAACAAGCTGACAAATAACAAATTAACAGTAAATACAGTGAAGTCCTCCACTACAGTCACTGGGAACCCTCAGAGACTGAGTACATTAAACCTTTAATCACAGATACTTTTGGAGTAAAGGTAACTTTTACAATACAACAAAGGTATCTAGGTGTGCTTCTTGATCAAAATTTAAACTTTCATGCACATAATGAACATCAGGAGAATAAAGTACTCAACTTAAGATGCCAAACAGTAAACAACTGCCACCAAAAGTTACAGTGTCGAAAATGTCCTTATCCCCTGGCTAGAATATCCCTTTCCCCAAATCAATTCCCAGCACAATATTTCTCTTCTGCAAAACACAGAGAATAACATTCTAAGATTTCTACACCCTGCCAATAAAAAGGAACATCATTACATTACCACTGGAAAAAGCCAAATGTGTCCCAGTGGAAGCCAGGGTACAGTTTGTATTGAATACTCTCGCCTTTTAATAAAAATTATGAATTCACATTACAGTCTCGCATTGAAATAAATATTACTTATTAGACATGCTATCTATACTTTAAGAATCTGGAATGGGTTCCACTTTCAAAGACCCATCTATAACTTGGTCATGAATAAAAAAAATGCAGAACTGTCCTGACATTATGGAATTCTTTCCCCAGTCCTCTTCAAAATATTTCTGCACTAACACATTTTCACAACAAGATGAAACAACCCTTTTGTGAAAATTTATGCACACTTGTTTTGATGATGCAGGTGAGATGTCTATAACATTAAATGGCTTATTAAGAACATTAATTGCTGTGCATTCTTAGTATCTACAATTATTGCGTTGTATTCTGAACTACAAAAGTCTCAGACCAAAACTTATTTAATGAACTATTGCTATAGGTAAGCACTAATTATGCACTATTTTAGTACAGAAATCAATGGCTACATTCCTTTTACATTTTTTTTGTTGCAGAATCCCCAACCAAACAGGTTCCGAACACGTCCTCAGCATGCAAGGAAGTGGCAAAATGCCCGCAGCTACATTCACACATGTACACACACCATCGTTAAAGTATGTGTGCGTGCGTGCGAGTGTGGGGGGGACACTTGTTTCTTTGCAGCAGGTGCAGTAAAATGACAGGTCTTGACACTGGTTTGCATCTTGTAAGAATGTTGCTAATGTCTGCACTTTTCCAGCCAGAACTAAAACCTAATTAAAGTTCTATAAAAAAGTATTACAAAGTGTACCACAACACGTATTTACGAAGCTACCATATTAATTATTCAGCATCAGTTAGACTATCTCTTATAAGCACCTATGTAACCCGACGCGAAACAACCAAGAGACGAACCAATTGCGAAACAAAATGCCTATCTAAAAATAATTCACTGCTTTCTGCTTGTGATGACACACGTCAAAAACTACAGCGCATTTCACTGGGAACACACCACAGAAATTGCTCTAACACAAACCGTACCTGTGACCGTTGCTAAGGATCACAGGTGTGGTGGTCCAGTTTATATCACGTCTTTTTCCTCTGAACATGAGATACTGATAAACACTTCAATACTTACATTTTATTTCCAAAATATTATTTCCCTTATTTTGCCAGCCCAATATGCTGCCATGTTAGCAGGACTTCCAAAACCCAGCGGCTATTTCAACATGCTTTACTTGCGGCTCGCTACCCATATATCCAAAGGGGCAAGTCTTAGTAAACGTTTACATACGTGATGTATAAACAGGTTTAGCACACTTTGGGTTGCTGCCGGTCAACGAAAAGATATTCTGTTTTTAGGGAGTGCCCCTTACCAAAAGCATTCGCCAATAGGAAGTGAGCTGACAGGCGAATGACACGAATGAAAAGCCCGCCCCGCCGCTACTGTCAGCAATTTTAGTAGAGAGTGTGCCAGCTCGTGCTTATAATCTGAATGCACGTTTGTCTCTCTTAGTAGTATGGTTAGATCTTTTAATCTGAAGGGTAGTCTGTCAAAAGGGACGTCTTGTTTTCTTAGTGTTATTACTTCAGGGGCAGTGCTTTCGCCGCTCCCCTATGCTTTCTTGTGCTAGTGTTCGCTTTTCTGGGAAGTGAGACAAAAAGTTTTGACATTATCGGATCAAAGTCCCACGTAATTGATTTTTCAGTGACTGATAATACCGGTAAAAGGGTGACGGCTGAGAAGTTATGAACCTACAGTTATTGGGTTTGGCCTCTTTCGTTCTCTAGAAAAGACGAGGGAAGTCGTAGTAATAGCAGAGTGGCAGCACCCTATACAATCTACAGCTGTGTATAATGAACGGTTACTTCACCGTTAGCTGTTCTGTAATAATTTCCAAGTGCATGTGTCAGTAGCAATGTCTGCCAACGTAGTCAACAAGGAAACCTAGAACAGTAATAGTAACATTTGTTTTTGTACCGGCTAGGATTTTGAAGTTGTTAGCTTTGATTTACCGGCATACTTCTCAACCTGTTAAAGCAAAAAATCTGGACAAAGCCCAAAATGATGTGGGACAAATAGGAACAGATTTTAAATGTTGTTCTTACAAACTTAAGAGAGTTGACAGAATACAAGGTTTTGTATTAGCATGTATTTTGTGAAGGATGTGGAATCTTAAACTCAAATATTTGTCAGTATTCAATTACTTCATTCCTCATCTATTTGCCAGAAAGATACAAATTTTAGAGGAACACACCAAAAATATGAGGCAAAAATCTAGACATTCTGTGAAAATCTACCCCTCAAGTGTACCTCGTTACGAGGAACGTACCTCATTTTGGGGTCTTAAAAAGTTAATGTTTCTTAAAGTTCCACAATGAAAGGGCCTGTCACACATTCAGTGTTAGGATTTTTTAACTGATATCTATGGTAAATATAACTGAATCATATTAATTCACTAAGAGATCATTTCCATAAGTAAATCCAGCATATTTTAACCATCATATGACCTCCCTAGTTGAAGTTGTCCATTACCTTACTTGGATAGAAGGAAGTTTCTTTGCTCACCAGTGGGAGTGGGGGGCCTTGAGCAGCCTACCTGTCCCTGTAGGGTTGTTTTGACCATTTTCTATTTATTTTAGTTCACTGTTAAAATCCGCCCCTGGCATTTTTTTTTCTGGCTATACTACTCAGACAAGCTCCTCAGGAAAGCAGAAAAGCTCAAACTCTGGATTTTCTGGATTTAAGTTTTTTTGCTTTTTTTCACTTTCTGTAGCTTACTTACCCTGAACTAGCTTTGAACTGTTTTTTAACCTTAAAGTTACATTTTAGTCGAATTTGATCGAAAGTTTGTTGTTTGTTTGCCTTGAGCAGCCTACCTGTCCCTGTAGGAAGTGACCACAGCACAAGAAGCTGTAGTAACTGGTTGTTTTGGACCATTTCTAGCTCTTTCGTAGTTCACTGTTTAAAATCCGCGTTTGCACGGCTTTGCGTGGTTGTGCAGCGCCGGTTAAACTTTTTCTGGCTCCGCCAAGTCTGCTCTTCAAATTTTCCCTTAAGGAAGCTCTACTCTTAGTATAACCAGACTACTTACTATATTATAAGCCTAGCACTTGTTCTCAATACTTCTCTACTAAGTAAGCACTCTCGTACTAAGTAAAGCACTACATCTACTTACCACCCCTGTGAACATCTACTTCCCTTAAAGGTACAGCATTCCCTTATACAGTTCTAGCATGTCGAGTGGTAGATTACTGGCGTCGTCTCCAGTTCAGCTGGTCAATCTGGATATCTTGAGACAATGCTACAATTGTCTCATGTACACAGACAACCCTCTCCTTCTCCCAGCAAACACAAATACATGTGAGAGATGCAACTATATAGCCAAACTGGAGGCTGAACTCTCTCAACTCAGGGCTGGCATGACCAGACAGGAGGAGATGGCAACCACACACACAACAATCCCAGTCCCACATAGACCTACCACAACTGCAAACCAAACACATAAAAACACAAAGACATACTCGGAGACTCTAATAAAAAACTTACCAAAACAACAAAGGCTCCCAAAGCAGACACCCAAAAATCCACCACCTCAAAACAAAACACATGCAACACATACTTCAATAAATCAGTGTGTCAACCAATCACAGCCCTTAAGGCCAAACAACTTGCCTGATACACTAGTAATAGGTGACTCTATAGTCAGACACACTGATGTCCCACTGACCAGGCTGAACAAGGAGAAGGTGACTGTGAGCTGTCTATCAGGAGCTAGGATCCGCCACATAGCACACGCACTCAAGTCACTCCAAAGCAAGTACAAATATGACTCCGTCATTCTCCATGCTAGTGTGAATGACCTGAGACGTACCTCCCTGGACTACATGAAAAGAGACATAGAGGAGCTCTCCGATTATGTAGCCCAGGCTGGTATGACCCTGACCCTGAGCAGCATCTTGCCCTCACCAAGAATGATACCACAATACAAAGACAAGATGATCAGCTTTAACAATTGGCTCAAGTACTGGTGTCATTCTAAGGGGATCCAATGTCTGTCTGCCTGGGATGACATGTTGGACAAGCCATGCTGCTTTGCAAGGGATGGCTTACACCTGTCACCACTGGGCTTCCGGATATTGGCTAAGGCTCTTGCCACCCCCATAGTGCCTTTTTTAGGCATGGCTCAAAAGACAAACCCACCTCCTTAGAAAACAATAATGGAAAAAAACTAAGGGTAATGCTGCTCAATGCCAGAAGTCTAAATCTCAAGATGCAGGCACTTGATGCACTCCTCAGCATGGAGAACATCGACGTCTGTGCAGTAACTGAAACCTGGTTCAAGGCTCCTGAGAGCACCCCAGCGTTACCAGGCTATACCTCGTATCATGCTTTTCGGCCCCAAAACCCGGGCCGAACCACAAAGGAGGGGAGTGTCCATATTCATCAAGGACACCCACACCTCCAGGTTAGTAGCAACACATGAAGCATCAGAGACCATACAGGTGCAACTAACCATAGGCAAAACTGCTATACAACTGGTAGCATGTTACAGACCACCCTCCCAATCTCAAGAACTCCACTCAGCCTTCCTGAAGACATTGGAGGATATGAATGTATCACAAAATACCATCATACTGGGAGACTTCAACTACCCAAACATAGATTGGGTACATTATTCTAGCCCTAATACCCTAGCCCAAAGGTTCCTGGAATTCATAAATTCAAATGCACTGGAACAATTAGTCACCTCTCCCACTAGGGAGATAATATACTAGACCTGATCATCACAAACATAGGGACAAAATGCTCCACACCGAAGTATACCCCTCACTAGTGAGATCTGACCACAAACTAATCACCCTGGATATACATATCCCACCTCCACCCCAGCACAAAAGACCACAGTGAAAAATTTCTCAAAAGCAGACTTCACTCTTCTTAAGACTGAGATGGTATCCTTTAAGCCCACTGTGCCAGTGGATACCACATCCCACAATGCCGAATCCTTCACAAATGCTTTCTATGGACATCTCCAAGAATGCATGGATCATGCAATCCCAAACAAATCCAAGTCCCTCTCCACCAAAGGTAAGCGTCCTGTCTGGTGGACCTCAGCCATAAACAAATTGTATAACAAAAGAAGGAAGCTACTGCACGTCAGAGCAAAATCCCATGAAGGGAAGACATTTCTGATCAACATTAGCAGAAAACTATGTTCTCTCATAAAAACATCCAAGGCCAACTTTGAGAGAAAAATTGCTAAGGACACTAAAGATAACCACAAAGCCTTTTTCAGCTATGTTAGAAACCTGGGCAGAAACCCTCAGATATGCTCAGAGTTGGTTCACAACAATAAAAAATACACTGAACCCACAGATATTGCCAACATTCTGGCTGACAGGTTCAGTGCAAATTCTCCCTCCTTCACCCCCAAAAGAAGAAATACTTATCCCAGCTGAATGTAATCTCCTGTCATCTCAGATGTCCAAGTGAGAACCGCCTAAACAAAGCAAAAAACACAGCATCAATGGGACCTGACAGTATCCCGGGTTGCGTGTTACATGAACTCCAAGAGGAGCTAAACCCACACATAAAAATGCTATTTAACCTTAGCCTTACTTCGGGATATGTACCTGAACACTGGCGTACAGCAACAGTGGTCCCACCACACAAGGGGTGCCTCTACAGACCCTGAAACTACCCCCATAAGCTTAACCAGCCTGGTCTGCAAAGCTATGGAAAGAATCATTATGGAACTCATAAACAGAGACATAGGGGACCTACAGACACTTGACCCCACCCAGTTCGGCTTTGTAAAGGGCAGATCCTGCCTTTTAAACTTGGTTGACTTTTTCGAAACAGTCACTAGAGCCATTGACGAGGGCAAAGCAGTCCATACAACATACCTGGACTTGGCTAAGGCCTTCGACACAATACCCCACTCAGCCTTCATAGATAAGCTCAACAGCTTAAATGTAAACCCTTATGTCACTACATGGGTTGCAAACTGGCTAAAGGACAGAACACATAAAGTTAAAATCGCTGGAGCAATGTCAGACTCAAAGCCAGTCACAAGTGGTGTCCCACAGGGATCTTTCCTGGGACCCCTCTTGTTCGGCATTTATTTCTCAGATGTTAAAGCAAATACGGGAGGGCTGTGGCTGACAAAGTTCTCAGATGACTGCAAACTAGGTGCCATAGTCGATACACCAGCAGACACACACATCCTACAAAAAGGCCTCACAGAAACGGACAACTGGTGCCGGAGTCATGGCCTTAAACTAAATGCCAAAAAATGTATAGTCATCCCCTTTGGGAAAAACAAAGTACCCACAAATTATCACATAGACAGCAACCCACTGAGTACTGAAAAAGTAATTAGAGACCTAGGGACCCAAGTCGACAGCGACCTCTCATTTGATACCCACATTGCCAAAGTGGTTAGAAAAACATTCTACCTTGCACACCTCATCATGAAGGGATTCACATCCAGATCCAAGGATGTCATTGTATCCCTGTATTCCTCCCTCATCAGACCCATGACTGAGTACAATGCCCCATTTGGTATGTACCTCACCCAGCATTTGCAACAGCTGGAGAGACCACAAAAGTACCTCACCAAGAGGATCAAGGGTCTCCAACATATGTCTTATTCTGCCAGACTAAAGAAACTTCAGCTCTATTCAGTATCATACTGCCTGCTCAGAGGTGATCTCTGCCTGACGTACAAGGCCATGTCCAATCAGGATCTGATGGACATGCTCCACCTCAAAAAATCCAAGTCCATCAGGACCACGAGAGCTAAAGACTTAAACCTCGGCACAAGTATGAATAGGACATGCTGGAGGGATAGATTCATAACCCAGAGGCTTCCCATGCTTTGGAACAAGATCCCAGTTCATATCAGGCAGAGCCCCTCACTGACTCTCTTCAAGAGAAATCTTGATGAGTGGATGGGAGATCGTAAGTTTACCCCAGGGGTCACATCTGTGTCACTGTTAGACAGGGGCACAGTAAACTAATTCTATTATATAAGGGGACCTTCATTGTGTCACTACTAGACACAGTATTCAAAATTTATTCTGTACATTTTGGAACCACTTCATGGGGTGGCAAATGCCACATAACTATGGCTAGGCTTACAAATGCCCCAGGGCAAATAGCCTAGTACTATACTATAAAACTATGAAACTAAGTTGTTAGCCATTTTTATGTGTTCCACATTTTGCCTGTTTGTTCCACATTCTGAAGATTAGTGTTCCTCATTTTGGAAATGGAAGGTTGAGAGCTATAGTATCATTTAATGAACAGAGTAGTATGATTCACCCCATAAAGTATTCTAACAGTAAGAAATGTCAGTTTCGTTTACTTCCTCGACTCTCCTACTTCAAATGGGCAGATTTCTTTAACCCACCGTTTACTGCATGTTTGTAACATTTGCACTAAATGGTTAAACTGTAGCCTGTTTTCAAAAACATAAATATTTTGTTGTTTCATCTGTGTACTTGGTGAAAGTTGGCGGCCTTCTTTTATCAGTCTCCCATACACTGCTGAGTGGTGATCCATGCCTGGCTTACAACAAGCCATCTGCAAACCCCACACTTATGAATCCCTGCATTTTTCTAAGCCAAACAGTACCAGAAATACAAGGTCTAGGGACCTGAATTTTGTCTATGATTTAAACAAAGCATGCTGGAGATACAGGTATGTGTCCCAGAGACTGCCACTTCTGTGGAAGAGAATTCTCATCCATGTGAAGATGAGTTGTCTATTACTCAGTTTAAGCGCAGCATAGATTAGTGGGGGGGTAGGAAATTTACACTGGATCTGGCACCCATGTCCCTTATGGACAGAGGTAGGCAGGTAGCTTATAAATGCCTGGACCTCAATGCCCTACTTAGATACAGGACATCATTATTCTTTCTGAAAAACTGGGCTAGACTTTGAAAGGCCGCTCTGGGTTGTTAGTTTGACAACAATTTATGAATCAGTGGTTTGTTAGTAATGCAATTTCTTTCAAAGCATTTGCTACTACTAATACATATATAGATCTCTAGATTTAGTTATATCCAGAATAGCTAGATAGATAGCCAAGCACCATACCTGATTTTGACAGAAATTTTAGGTCTGTCCATCTTAATCCCTCTTAAAACTGTTGACTGTTGGAGAAAAGGTGGTGAACTGCACTTAATAAATAATGATAGTAATTAAAGTTATAGGCATCTTCTGGTTCAGAAAATGTATATTAATTTGCATCCTCTTATTCTGTCAATGTCTCAAATTAATAGTGCTAATATTTTAAAAGTGTCCCTGATTATCTCTGGATTTTGTCCCTGATTCTGACGAGATGTGTCCCTAATTCGTTGAGAGCTATGGTTGGGACAGTTTTAGCTCTAGGATGGTTTATTCATTTTTTCACTTTGATGTTTAGCTTATTTTACCACTGTGAAGTCTGTATTTACGACAAAGCCAAGATGACTTCCTTGCTGAAAGCTGGAGTCTTTCACTTAGTTAAGTTCTCTGATTTTTTTTTCTAGAGCTAGGGGTGTTTCCTGTTTTTAGAGCTGAACTGGTTTTCTTTATTTCATCACTAGGATGTTTTTTTCACCCTTCCTCTCACAGAATAAATACACTTAGACAAAATATCACCAGAGAAAGTAATATATATATATATATATATATATATATATATATATATATATATATATATATATATCTATATATATAATATATATATATGTGTGTGTGTGTATGTGTGTATATATATATATATATATATATATATATATATATATATATACACACCCACACACACACACATCAGCTGTCAGTTTAAATCTCATCATTTTTTATAAAACATAATTTTTGTATAGAACATTAGACTGTAAAATTACCTACTCAATGGCCATCCAGCAAAACATCTAAAAATTAGAATGCAAGCCAGTTTGCTTCTTATTTACTAGAGATATAGAAGTTAGCTGTACAGGTCTTACTAAGATGATGCCTACAGTTTTAATTATTCATCTCCATCTTCCTTCCACCCTAGAGGTGTGCTGTAGAAGCCTATAACCCCTCTTTATTATTCACCTTTTATCTTTTATGTCTATGGAACCACAAAAACTGCATGGCTGTGGTAATCCTATCTACCAACCCAAACTTCCTGGAGTGCTTGTTCTGTGTAGGTAACATCATTCACACTCAGCTTTGAGTATTGCTGTGTTGTGTTTTTGAGATTACAAGTATAACTAAAAGAATATCTTGTGATTCTGTTTGTCTTTGGCTTGGGTAGCTAATTTAGCCTCAAACTTGTCTTTGGTGGATTTTATTAAGCTCCTGAGTTTGTTTATTTCAGTGACAAGGACTTTAACATTCTGGGAATTACTCTTCTGAGTTTTGGTCAGAATTTTTTTCTTTTTATGGGGTACAGCTGCATCTATGCAGCTGTCTACATGCTGGTTTAGTGTGATGGTATATATTTTTGTGTATTCAGTGGAGTTAACTAGGTATGATAGGAATTTGAAACTCGCCAGTGTATCACTTATGAGTAGGTAGTTTGTCTTAAAGAACTTTCTAAAGGTACCTTCAGTGGATGGGATCTCTGGTTTTAATTATTTTTCGAAGGAGACTGTTGTATGGTCAGACCTACATGTGATGAAGATATGCAAAAGGATGGTGCAAGATGCCCCATATTAGTAAGGCCAAGATATGAGATGTCATTCCCCCAGTGGGTTCTCTGAGTAATAGTTCCAGGACATTTGTATCGACAAAGTCCAAGAATCTCTGTGCTTGTGCACTAGTGGTAGTGTAGATTTCCTAGGCTGTAGATGTATAGTTTAGGTCATGTAGGAAAATGATACTGAGTTTAATGTTGAGTCTTTCGGCTTTTCCCGGTTAGGGGTCGCCACAGCGGAACTCCGGTCCGCTAATGATTGGTAGTTGATATTTACGTGCCGAGTTACCAGCCCTGATGCACAACCTTCAATGAAGGTACGCCCATTCACGCATGTCTCCACACAGAAGATGCTCTAGCTGAGAATCAAACCGGACAGCGTCTTATTGTGAGGCGACAACGCTACCGCAGCACCACCAATACTGAGTTTAATACTGAGTGATTCTAGTTCCTAAAGGCAGACATTGTGGCCATCTTGTGCCATAGAGGGAGTTCTATAGATAGCTAATATATGGTACAGGACCTTTCTGATGGTTATTTGGACATGAAGAAGCTCTAGTGCCTCTTTTGGATGTAGACTGAGTACACCTCCACCTTTTTTTCCCCTCTTGTGCAGTAGCTGGTCTAAATGTGTTAAAGGCATTATAGCCTTGCACAGCCAGTGTGCTGTCTGCTAGTTTAAATCATGTCTCTGTCACTACACAGATAACAATGTCCTCCAGAGTAAGAAGGGCTTGCAGGGAGTGGAGTTTCTTGTTTATGCTCTTAACATTGATCAGTAACACCTTCAGATTTTCATTTGCTTGTTTTGTTTTGTTGGTAGGTTTATCAGTATGGCACTGCCTGAAAAAGGCACTATGAGGGTGGACGATGTCTTTGCCAATAATCAAAACCCTAGAGGGGGCAGATGTAGGCCATTCCCAGTGAAGCAGAGTGGTCTGTCAATTATATCCTCTGAAGTTGACAAATACTGGACCTTTTTGAATGACACCAAAAACTAAGCCAGTAATTGAAGTCAATTTTTTTTCTTTATATCCTTGGAGAATGTAGATGCTGCTCAATACCAGGCTTACACCTGTCTTGGACACATAATCTGAGTACTCCAGCATGTCTGTCTTCATATAGTCATTGACTCTGGCATGAAGTATAACAGAGTCATACTGGTACGTTTTGTTCAAGGACCTGAGTGCATGGGTGACCTGGTGTCATTATTTCCTTGTTCAGCCTGGTAAGAGGCACATCTGTATGTCTTACAATGGAGTCACTTATAACAAAAATATTTGGCTGGGTCGATACCTGCCTTAGCATCTTTGACTTTGGGACACCTTGTGCTATGTGAGGAGGCTAAGCTTAACTTGCTGTGTGTGCTGAGTGCCTGTGTTGTGTTTTGGAGATCTTTGAGATTTAGGCAAGTTAATGTTTAGAACCTCAGCAAATGACAGATTATGTGTATTGTGTTAACCTTGGAGAGGCGTGATGAGTGATGTATTGCTGACAATTTTGGTGTATGAGTTTACTATGTGTGAGAATTTTGCCTTCAAAGACATTATATATGTACATCTCTCACACACTGTGTTATGCCATTTGAGTAATAGACAATCATCAGACAGCATGAGACAACTCTTACATTGTCTCAAGATACCCATCTCAGTCAGGCAGGCTAGAGAAGTTGTGGGGAAGTGCTAGCCCATGATGCCTACAGGAATGACTCTAGGGGCAGGGGTAAGCATAACTGCTTCAATTTTGGTTTTAGGATAATGTTTGGGTGGACTTGCTACTATGTATTTAAAGTTCAACACAAAACAACTAGCCTGGAAAACTTCTTCTGCCACCATCAAGAACCAGTAAACTAATTACAGTAAAGAAGTTCACTAGTTTAATACTAAAATCAGTGCAAGCAGTATTATAACACCAAATATTAAGCAATTTTATCAAAGGTCATTTAGCATGACGAGTAGCTTAACAGGAGATACTTTGCACAATGAAACCTATGTGCTTATTGTCAACAGCCAATAAATGGGCAGATGAAGGGAATTATGTTTTTAAATTATCATAAGGAGCAGGCAACAACAGATACACTGCTACAACAGGTATGAGGGAAAAACAATTAGATCCTTAACTCTAAGGTGACTGGCCTGGAGCTGCCTTAATGCAAACACTAGCCCTGAACTAGACTGACATACACTAAGGACATAAGAATGAAACCAGGGTGTGAAGTCCCCACACTGGGACAGTAAACAAGGAGCCTGAATCCTCACCACTGACACTGAAGAGAGACTTGCATTTGGAACACAAATGGATACACTCAGTATTTCCAGATGCAGCCCTCTCTGCATCAAGAACAATTTCCCTTCAGAGCACAAAGAGCACACACACAGCCTGGGGTCTGGTTGCCTCTATCTGCCTCTTCCTAAGTCCCCAGTAAGGCTCCCCACTGGCACTGTAAAACCAGTGTTTCGTGCCTGTGCCTCAAGTAGCTGACACACACACACTCTTTGAGATTTAATTTTCACACACACACACACACACACACACACACACACACACACACACACACACACGGGAAAGGCTGACACAGATTACCTGCTCTACCAACTTTGCCCAAACTATATGGTAGATTCTCTGATGCCAGTCAATTACTATAAGGCTCTTAAAAGGGTATTCAATTATGCCAAGTAAAGTTAATATTAATACAAATGGTAATGTTGACCAAACAGCTATGATTTCAGGAGTGGTCAGAGTTATCACCACATAAATATGTGCAAATACTCTAAATGCTTAAATATTTTCTAAAAAGGGCCAGTCGCAATGACCAGTTTAAATCACAGAGTTCAAATCACAGGAAATATTGAAAATAACATTGATGGACAGACTCATACAAATAAAAAAACTATCTCTAAGCTAAGCTTCACTATATTCCTGACTGAATCTATGATAATTACTATTCCCTAATAACTTAGTTGATAGAGCAAGGCACAGTGAAATACATGAGCAGTCTTTTTAGTCAGGTTCCCCAAAACAGAATACTCAATACTCAGAGATTACTCTTGCAGAATTACCTCCTCTGGTCACCAGACTCTAGGTTCTCATAGTATCCTCCTTTGAAGCTGAGACAGGAATTTATCATAGATGGCTGTAATACACATCTAAATGTTTATAGTAGTGCCTGGGGCTTCCCCTCTTTTTAATGAGCTAATGAACTAAGGCTTCTTCCTGACACACCATCTCCGGTCCTATTCAGCACTGTGGAGTGCCATTTTAATGGTTTAACAATTCATTTACATTTCCCTTATTTTTCTTAAAGTAAGCTAGTTATTTAACTTGTGCTGTCCCAGTATCCTCTATTAAAACATATACATTTAATTCAGTTACAATAATACATGTACAATGTTAAGTTGTCAATCTCGCCTTCATTCTTGCTTGATGGGTTCAGAGCCGATCCTCGGCTCCGACTGCACTTGCTAAGCTCGAGAGTCACTTTTACCAGCTCGAGGCAGCCCTATATCCCATGATGCAAGGCGGTAAGTACCCAGATCGCTGATGAGGTCCTCCTTTGCCAGCTCCTGGTAAGTGTTTAGATTTAAACTTCTAATTGCCCCAAAATTTAATAATAACCACTTTTCTATAGAATACTTTCCTTTTTACTTAATTGTAAGCCCTTTTCTGACTAACTTTATTTTTCCTTCCCTTCTTTTAGTCAGGCCTTTATTCCTCCCATCCCCTGTTAGGGTGTGTGTGTGAGGGTTAATTATTGTTTATTCTTTAATCTTTAGTTGTCTGATTGGGACTGTGTGTGTGTACTGTTTTGTGTACAACCATGTCCAAAGAGCAAAGGGTCTCAGGCTTGAAGAAGTGTGACTCGTGCTGTCAGAAGGTGTCTCTGACAGACGGTCACACTTCTTGCTTATACTGCCTGGGACCTCTCCACCTGCAGGACTCCTGTGCAATTTGACACTCCTTTAGCCAGAGAGCCCGGCAGGAGAGGTGAAATAAGTTGATGATAAGGGGTCTTCTTAAAACGGAGGGCTCTCCGGCCAAATCGGCTCCGAGCAAGACTTCTAAGTCTACCAAGGCCCAGGCTTCTGCTTCTAAGCCTGCGGCCTCAGCTCCGACTCCTTTGGAGTCGAAATCGGCTCTGGCTGGAGCCAATCCTATCTTGCCAAAATCTTCGGCACCGATGGCTATCGGTGCCGATACTGCAATGGTCACCTTGGTGTCGGCTCCGACTGGCTCCGACCACCATGTAGCTCAGGCTTCGGTGTCGGTGCCTTACTGTTATGTCTGTATCGGCTCCGGCTGGAGCCGATGCATCAGCTTTCATTCGAGCCAAAAGTTATCGGCTCCGTCTGGATCTGTAGTTTCTTCGGCTCCGATGGTCCCTTCGAGGAAGAGGTCCAGGTCCCCTTCCTTGGAACCGATACTGTCGGCTCTGGCCTCACCTCTCCTTTCGGAGCGGAGCCATCGGAGCCGATCATCGAGGTCGTCCAGGTTATCAGACCATGATATAGAGAGGGTGGTAAGTAGATTGTTAAAATCACAGGCACTGGCCCAAATGCTGCATAGTCCGTCTCAACAGACGACTATTAGTCCACACCCTCTTCATGTTCCTCCTTTGACTCTGCCTCAGAGTTTGGAGCTGGAGTCTACGGGAATAGTTACGGCTATGTCTGAAGGACAGATCCTCCCCCCTTCTGCACCTTCAGCATCTACTCTTATCTCCTCCTCGAGACCTTCCTTGGAGGGATTCGGTGGCCGGGCTTCCCTGGTCTCCTCCGAGGGGGTGAGTGACATCGGACCCTTGTCCGACCCCGCTCTTCCCCTTGGAGCCTCGGCCTTGGTGAGCTCGGCTCTGACATCTGCCTCGGAGCCTTCCCTTTCGGTGGGCCCGGGAGTCCCTGTTTCTTCGGAACGGGTTCTCTCGGATCTTCCAGGGAGGGAGCCTTTGAGGTGATGAAGAGTGTGCTGTCCACTGGGCTCAGTCAGCAGTCTATTCCTTAGCTCCTCCCTCTACGGTGCCTGTCGATATCTCTTCCCACTCTCTTGCTCCCGGACCTAGAGATCCACCGCCTCAGGTTTCCCCATTGGGAAGAACCCCCTCTTCTGAGGATTCTCCTGACCCATCAGGAGATCCTCCTCGCAAGAGGACTTGTAAGAGGAAGCACCTGGACTCCCCTGAGTCTACCACCTCAGATACCGACTTAGATGAGTCGGAGGGTCCCAAGATCCTCTGAGGATGTCTCCTTTTCAGACATCCTAGAACTCCTAAAACAGAGGGGAAACTGGCCCTCCATCAATCCCTCCGAGGATGAGTCGGTATACCTAGAGGCATTTGGATCTCGACCCTCCACCTCCTGGGTGTCTCCTCCTTTCGACCCCCTGATGGAGGTTATTGCTCGGAAGGCTTGGGCTGCTCCTGATTCTGTAGAGCCAGTTCCTAGGAGGCCGTCTAAATTTATTACAGCCCCTTCTGAAAAACAATTCCTTACAAAAGGTGTCCCTGTTGATGCCATGGTGGTGGCGGCCGCCACTAAGAAGGAACTTGCAGATCCTTCTGTACCAGTCCATCCTCCTAACAAGGATTCTAGGACCATGGACAGGTATGGTAAGCGGATGTTTTCGTCAGCGACCTTTGCCATGCGGTCGCTGAATTATTTATGTCACTTCACCAGACTCCAAAGGGACATCCTAAAAGAACTAGGTGAAGTAGTACAGGATCCTACAGCTCCAGGGGCTCAGGACAAAATTGCTTCTCAGCTCGGAATCCTTAATTCTATAGCAAACTCCTCCATGTGGCTGATCTCGTATGCAGCAGATGGAGCGAGTAGAGCCGCAGGTACAGGAGTGGCTCTTAGGCATCAATCCTGGATGCGACTCTGTAATTTTGCAGATCCCTTTAAGGCGTCCTTCACAAACTCTCCCTTTGATGGGTCAGCATTGTTTGGCCCTCAAGTGAAGGATACACTGACCAGGTGTGAGCAGGACGGCAAGACTCTTTCTGCCGTAGGGGTCCGTTTTTCTACCCCATCTAGACCTTACCCCAAAGGTCAGAAGGGAAAAATGTGGTTCCGTAAATCCCAAGGAGTCACACGGATACGTGGTCAGTTTACCCCTAGAGGCAGAGCTAGAGGCAGAGGGGTCCACAAAACCAGGGAAGCAGAGAGCCTCTCTCTGACAAGCCCCTCCAGCATCCCTGAGGTGTTGCCCGACTGTCCTTCCTTGGAGGCAGTCGGGAAGACTATCGCTGTACCCAGAAGCCTGGCGCCCTCTCTCAAGACAGATGGGTACAGTCGATCATATCCGAGGGTTACAAGATTCCTTTCGAGGAAAGTCCTTTCACTCACAAAATTCCCTTCCAGATGTGCCACCCGGTCTAAGGGAAATTGCAGAATTAGAAGTATCAAAGCTTCTACAAAAAAGAGCCATTCAGCCAGTTACAACAGACCATTCAGAGCCCGGAATCTACTCAAGATTCTTTTTGGTCCCCAAAAGGCGGAGACTGGAGACCAATATTGGATCTCAGCAGACTCAACAAGTCTGTGAGAAAGACAAGATTTCGAATGGTCACACTTCAATCAATTTTGCCCTTCCTAGAAAAGGACAA
Organism: Protopterus annectens; assembly: GCF_019279795.1. Taxonomy (NCBI): domain Eukaryota; kingdom Metazoa; phylum Chordata; order Ceratodontiformes; family Protopteridae; genus Protopterus; species Protopterus annectens. Next base: position 1,399,868,376 of record NC_056745.1, read on the forward strand.
CTGGATGTGCTCAATAGATCTTCAGGACGCATACTATCACATAAAAATTCACAGATGCTCCAGAAGGTTTCTCCGCTTTTGGCTGGGGTCTAGTCATTTTCAATTCAGAGCCCTGCCCTTTGGTCTCACTACAGCCCCCAGAGTGTTCACCAAATGTATGGCAGTGGTCACGGCTTACCTGAGACGTCAAGGATTCCAGGTGTTTCCGTATCTCGACGACTGGCTCCTTTCAGCCACCACCAGGCATCAACTTCTTCAAGCCAGGGATTACACCCTAAATCTCTGCACTCAATTAGGAATTTCGATCAACTACGAAAAATCCTCCTTATTGCCCTGCCAGTCTATTACTTTCATAGGCGCAAACTTAAACACTGTTCGGATGTCAGCAACCCTCACAGACCAAAGAATCTCAGATATCCAAAGTCACGTGAGGATCATCCTTGCCAGCAAAAAGGTACAAGCCAGAATGGTTCTGAAGGTGTTGGGCCTCATGGCTGTGGCTATTACCCTTCTTCCCCTGGCCTGCTTCTACATGCGTCTTCTTCAATGGATGTTGTTCACCCAGTGGTCTTACCAACAACTTCCCATGCGTCACCAAATCCTGGTGGCGCAAATTAAGAATCATCTATCATGGTGGATTTCTTCTCCCCAGATTCATCAAGGCAGACCCTTTGTATCCCCGGCCCCAGTAGCCACAGTCACTATGGACACCTCCCTGATCGGGTGGGGGGGTCATTATCAGGGCAGGATGGTTCATGGGACATGGCAACCGTTCGAATACCACCTGCACATAAATGTCCTAGAGATGAGAGCAGTGCTTTTAACGTTGCAAGCCCTCAACGACTTTCTTCCCTTGGGAACAATTGCAGTTCACACAGACAACATGTCTGTAGTATGGTATATCAACAAACAGGGCGGAACCAAGTCCTACCCCTTGTGTAGCTCTCAGACTTTGGCAATGGGCGATCTCCTCTCATCGGTTTCTGGTAGCAACACATATCCCTGGGAAAACCAACATTCTAGCGGACAGATTGAGCAGAGCTATTCTCATGCCTCACGAGTGGTCTCTCAAACAATCTATAGTGGAGGAGATTTTTCTAGAATGGGGCCCATGTTGCGATCTTTTGCTACTCCCCAAAACAGCAAATGCCCAGACTTCTTTTCTCTTCCCACTGCCAGGCCATCCCCCCAGAGATGCTCTAACCCAGGATTGGCCCCAGGGACTTCTTTATGCCTTTCCTCCTTTCCCGTTGATTCCACAAGTACTCCAGAAAGCCACCGTTTTGAGAGCCAAAATGATTCTCATTGCTCCCTATTGGCCTCGACAAATTTGGTTTCCGTTCCTCCATCGTCACCTTTTGGTGCAGCCGTGGCATCTGGACCCAGTGCCAGACCTTCTGATTCACCAATCGGGTCAGCTGCATCGGTCTGTTCCTTCTCTCAACCTTACAGCGTGGTTGCTCCACTTCCTTCCTTAGCCAGGCTTCCTATGATCTCTAATCCTGTTAGGGATATCATAGTGGCTTCCCTTAAATCCTCTACTAGAAGGATTTATACCAGCAAGTGGAAACGCTTCTCTTGTTGGGCAAAATCTAAAAATATAGATCCTTTTACTGCCCCTGTTCAAGCAGTTTTGGATTTCTTAGCGGAAATCTTTCACTCGGGTTCTTCATTTTCCACGGTCAAAGTTCAGTTGGCTGCTATCTCGAACTTTCATGTCGGGTTTGCAGATCACAACATTATGTCCCACAGGCTTTGTAGAGCTTTTCTAAAAGGAATTTTTCTCCTGAAACCTCCAGTCAGGAGTCCTCCTCCTCAATGGGACCTAAATCTAGTGCTGACATCCTTAATTCTTCCTCCCCTCGAGCCAGCTGTTTCATGTTCCCTGAAATTTCTTTCATGGAAAACACTCTTCCTTGTTGCTATTACCTCGGCAAGGAGAGTGCCGGAACTTCATGCTCTCTCTGTTCGTCCCCCTTATTTGGTCTTCCACAAAGACAGGGTATCCTTGAGAACTAATCCAACCTTTTTGCCTAAGGTGGCATCAAAATAATTTGAATCAATCTATTGACCTCCCTGTATTTTTCCCAAATTACTCAAACAGATCGGAACAAAAATTACATTATCTTGATGTTCACCGCCAACTCAGATATTATTTGGACAGAACAAAACAATTCAGGAAATCCGATCAGCTCTTTCTTTCTTATGCTGATAACAAGAAAGGCCTTCCTGTCTCCAAAGTGACCTTATCTAGATGGCTTTCTTCCATCATCTCTGAAATCTATCAGCTCAGGGGAAAACAGCTGTGCTCAAAACCTAAAGTGCATTCAACCAGAAGCTTAGCCACTTCCACAGCTTTTCAGGCTAGACTTCCATTAGACACTATTTGTGCAGCAGCCACTTGGGCCACTTCTCATACCTTTGTTTCTCATTACAAATTGGATTTGGCCTCCAGGTATAGAGCCAGTTTTGGCTCTACAGTTCTCAAGAGTCTGTTCCATTGAGCCACCCAGGATAGAGGTGCTAGGGACACGGTCCCATCAAGCAAGAATGAAGGCGAGATTGACAACTTAACATTGAGAAGTTATGTACCTACCATAGCGTTCCATGTTAGTTGTCTTCTCTCGCCTTCTTTCTTGCAACCCTCCCTCCTGCCCCTGGCCTGGACAGACCTTTTTCTCCCTATATGGAAGAATGCTTCTTAAGACCAGCTAGTTCTGGTCTACCTTATAGCCCATCCTTCAGGCTTTTTGCCTTTCTTTCCTTCTGCGAAGTTTTTTGTGCTAGGTGTTATTGCCTATAGGTAACAAATGAGATCTGGGTACTTACCGCCTTGCATCATGGGATATGGGGCTGCCTCGAGCTGGTAAAAGTGACTCTCGAGCTTAGCAAAGTGCGGAGCCGAGGATCGGCTCCGAACCCATCAAGCAAGAAAGAAGGCGAGAGAAGACAACTAACATGGAACGTTATGGTAGGTACATAACTTCTCATTTCTTTTCATTCCAGCAGGGTGCAATGTCAATACATTTTAACACAAGCAAACCTCACAAATACATTTGCAGCACAAGCATCTGTACAAATTAGTTTGATATACAAATGACATATCATTATTTACAAAATTTCAACTAGCCATGCTGCCACAAGTCATATATCCACTGCTCTACTTCTGGTATGACTGGCAGTACCTCCTGTCATCACACAGGGTTTAATACACAAGCAATAATGCCTAACAGAGTGCATGTTACTTTGTAAATAATGCACCACTGGAAGGGTATTATTTACTCAATAACTTACAACCTGGAGTGCATTATTGCACTTAGAGAACAGGTTGTATGCAAAATTGTTTTGCTTTACTTATTTATTTATTTTTATTACTATACTATTATTTTTTAAATATTTTTTATGTAAAATAGTTCCATCACTGAATGTTACAAATGTGTCACCATATATGTAAATGCTGTTAAAAGAAGTATTTTTAGATCTAAAATGTAAGTTTGGTTAGTATTTAATGTCTACACACACTCTTTCTCAAACATGTGCAAGCACGCATGTACACGCACACACACACACACACACACACACACACACACACACACACACACACACACACACATATTCAGAAGCAGTGTACCTTTAAAATGCACACAAACTCATTTAATAATGGCAGCCATTAAAAGTTTCTTACCTCCACTGTCTAGATTTTCAGTGTCAAGATTTTTACCTTATTTTTTAGGGGTTGAAGTTGCTAAATAATGACATACATTTGAATTTCACACTTGCCCCCAGATTCTCAAAAGCTTGCACGGCATGCAAGATGAGTGCAGGAGCTCACTCAGGCAATATGTCTGCCGTGCGAGCCAGGAATAGCCGGCAGGGGCGTGCACGAGAGCTCCAGCACTAATCCTGCACAGACTAAGCCCTGTTATGCAAATCACCTCATTTGCAGGAGAAATCCATGCAAATGAGGTGATTTTGCAATCCAGGAAGCTTGCAATAGTCCATGCAAGACTAGTGCAATCTGCCGAAATGTACTCGGTTAGTAACCAAGTACATTTCTGCAAATTCCAAAATGGAGCTATGACAGCTCCAAATAAAGGCTGTATATCATTGAGAAAGCATGCCAATGGTCAAGTATAAGGCCATTGGCATTGCAAACTATATAAAAATAAAAAAATCAACTTTTAATTTTTTTTCACCGATCTCAGCTGTTTAAGCATAGGGCAGCGGCGTGCAAATGGGATCGGGGGGAAAATAAGATAATAAACTTAAAATGAGCATTCTAACTAAAATCAGTATTCTGCCATGCAAGCCAATGGCAGGCAGAAGACAACCTGGCCAGTGAGTAGTGGTTGCTAAAGGGGGAGGTTCAATGTGGGACATGTAACTATGCATTAGCAGGCAATCCTATGCAAATGAGGGGAAGTATAGTGAATCCCAGATTTCCCCAGGGTGTGAGTCAGGTCCCAATAGTGTAAGAATAGAAATAGCTGGGTGCAAGACTAGGATATAGATGACATCATGGGGGTGTGTTTCAGGCATACTGTAACTGAATTGGAGCCCTGTGGCTTGGGACTGCTCCTAGCTTAGCACAGCTAAGCTAGAGGTGTGTCCAAACTACCTAGCACTCTTTACAAAGTGTAAGCAGGTGTGTGCACCGCGCACCAGGTTTTACAGGAAGAAAAAGGAAGTTAAACCAGGAAATAGCAGCTCTGTGCACATTTGAGCACTCCATTTGCACAGCGGGCACACAGGCTTAAACAGGGAGGCAATGGGAAGGAAAAACCGAAGTAGGGAGGTAATCAAGGAGAATTAGCTTAGCTAACAGGTGAAATATATCAGAAACAGCCAATTACACAGGCAGCAGCCCAACCGAGCACACCACTATAATCTATGTAAACACCTTTCCCCCTTGTTTTTCCCAAAACCTCTGCATCACCGGTGTATACAGATGTGGAAATTTTACAAAACGAAAGCAAGAAAAAAAAATGTTAGGGGCTGCTTTTGCTATCATAAACCAGCATGTGCAAGAGGCTGAGGGTGGTGAGGATGTGAATGCTGCTGAGCAAGCTACAGTGAGGAGACGGAGAAGAGTGTACAGACCCAGGGTAACCTACCAAGGGCTACGTGAGCTGGAGATAATGGAGCGCTATAGGGTGGACAGGGACCTCGTACAGCAAATTGTTGAGTTGTGCCAGCCACGCCTCACACACAGAACTAACAGAGGAGAACCCATCTCAGTGGATACCAAGGTATGTGTAGGCCTAAGAATACTAGCTACAGGTACCTTCCAAAGGACAACTGAGGATATGATGGGGATTTCACAGGCATCAGCATCCAGGGTATTCCACCAGTTCCTGGATGCCATGTCAGCAAATATCGGTGAGCACGTATATTTCCCCATCACCCGTGAGGCATTGGCCAGCAATATGCATCTCTTCCACCAAATAGCAGAATACCCTGAGGTAGTGGGTGCAATAGACTGCACGCACATATGCATTAAAGCACCACCAGGTGAGCGGGGTAGGGTCTATATCAACCGCAAGGGCTTCCCCTCCATCAACTGCCAGGTCATGTGCAATGCCCAGGGCATAATAAAGAATGTGTGTGCTGGCTGCCCTGAAAGCTACTACGATTCCCACATCTGGCATCTGACGCAGCTGTACCAGACATTTGCCAATGGGGACATCCCACACGGTCACCTAGTGGGGGATGCTGGATATGCACTGGAGTCATGGCTGATGATACCCATCAGAAATGCACACACACCCGAACAAGAACTCCATAATGAGGCACATGCGCAAACACGAATCATATTAGAGCATGTGTTTGGGATGCTCAAGTCACGTTTCTAGTGCCTGGACACATCCTTTGGAGCCTTGCAGTACTCACCAACTACATGTACCCAAATTGTCCTTGTATGTGCCATGCTACACAATATGATCCTACAGAAACAGCTGCAGCAGAAACAGCATGGAGCAGGGTCACACAGCCCCGCCCCAACCAGTGCCAATGCCTGCACAGGCACAGAGTGACTCGGAGGAGGAACAACCTGAGCCTGCCCCTGTAGGCAGAAGGAAGCATGCCCAGTATGCCCTGGCCTTGGCAAAGAGGCAACACATAGCACATGCTCTGACACAGTAGGGACCCAGGGAATGACACCTCTCTCCGACTCACACATACAGTAAAAAGGATGCCAAACATGACACTACCTGTGCTCAGCCATCTATAGGGAGTGTACTATGTGCATCTGACACAGGCAGCCCTGCAGCACCACCCTCAATATTGGGACACCCACAAGGTAAGAGACTCACACATGCCAGTTGGGGGGGCACATACACAACAACAGTCACAGCCAGCAGGATAGGTGTAGACAAACACAAACAAATGCTGTACTATGGCCTCTGAATGAGCCCTATGGGTAACCCCTCCCCCAGGCCTACACAGACAGACTACAGCAGGCCAGGCAGTTGGATGAAAGTTGTGAAGGCTAGTAAGTCAGAAACTAATATGTAGGTAGTTAAAACTAAGATCTGTAGTACATTGGTATGCCTCTAGCCAGCACGATAGGTAAGACTACAGACTGAAATGTTGTACCCAACATACCAGTTCAGTCCTAGCAAATGTGTAAAAGTGTCAGGTGTGCCCCCCAACCCCTGTGTAGAAATGTAGAAACAGTCAGGTGTCCCCCCCCACTATGAAGAAATGTAGCAATAGTTAATGCCAAATGACCAATTTATACCCTGCAGACACAGCATGCTACCTGTCGGTGTACAATACAAAGGTCAGCACTGCAGTACAAACTACCTGGACTTGATCCACACATGCAATATAGATGGCCATACTGGGCATGCTCACACACTTGGACGAATGAAGGCAATGTCAGTCAACAACACACATGTAAACACATGAAGGCCATGTTTGCAAACACCAGTGGAACAGATATATCTGTCAGTTGCAGTTCTTATTGCAGACACATATCAGTATGCATCACTCCTGCCTTGCACACACAATGGATAGGAATACAGACATATATGTAAGGACAACACACTATAATAAGCCAAAGGTAGATGGACATAGATGTGTGGAAGAGGGTGACCATGACAAGGAGCCATATGGGCCTGTCTCACCCAGCACACAGCCAAAGGGCCCCAAACACATGAGGTGCAGTTATCACTCACTGCAGATACTAACCACCAGTATCTGTCAGCATGACAGACTATATGGTGCACGTTCCAGCTGTGCAACAGGACTGTAGAAGGAAGTAGTCACCTAGTAGCTGTATACACGTACCTGTGATGTATGACCCCATGTATGCCTGCATGTGGCATGACAACCCCTACATGAATGGGTTACGGCCCATACACACACCACCCTCCCCATAGCAGTATCATGACGTCCCTGCTGAGGTCTCTCAATGTGCAATACACCTTTGGGAGGGCTGTATCTCATTAATCCCCATGGCACACCCTATAACTGTGTACTGCTGTAGTGATAAAATAGTTAGGTAGTAGTTCTAACCCCAGACTTGACAACTGTGTGTGTGTGTGTTTGTGTGCATGTCTCTCTGTCTCTGAGTGTGTGTTTGTGTGCATGTCTCTCTGTCTCTGACTGTGTAGAGAGAAATGCTTTCTAGGCTACTCACACTCCGTACAATTCATATACTCAACTTTGGCAAGGATGCTAATGTCACTCACCTAGCAATACACTTCTGGGAATATCATAGCCCAATAATCTCCGTAGTGCGTCCTGTAACTGCGTAGTGTGATAAAGTAGTTAAGTAGGTGTTCTAACCCCAGACCTGGCAACTGTGTGTGTTGGTGTGTGAATCTGTGTGTATGTATGTCTGTCTGAGTAGAGAGCAATGCTTTTTAGGCCACTCACAATCCGTGCAATTCATATACTCAACTTTGGCAAGGCTGCTGATGTCACTCATCTGGAAATGCAACTCTGGGAAAATAATAGCCTAGTAATCTCTGTAGCATGTCCTGTAACTGCATACTGCTGTAGTGTGATAAAGTAGTTAGGTAGGTGTCTAACCCCAGACTTGGCAACTGTGTGTGTGTGTGAGAATCTGTGTATCTTTGTGTCTCTGTCTGTCTGTGACTGAATAACGAACAATTATTTTAGGTCATTCACACTCCTTAGAATTGATATACTCAACTTTGGCAAGGCTGCTGATGTCACTCACCTAGAAATATACCTGTGGGAAAGTCATAGCCCAGTAATCTCTGTAGCACGTCCTGTAACTGAGTACTGCTGTAGTGTGATTTAGAACTGTGGTAGGGTTCCATCTCCACCCATGGCAGTTCTGGATGTATTGTGTGTGTTTCAATGTCTGTGTATGGAGCAATGCATCATAGGCTACTCACTCGCAGTACAGTTCAAATGCCCAACTTTGCCAATCCTGTTGATGTTATTCATTGTGAAGTACAACTTTGTGGAGAAAGTTCTCCCTGTGGTGTGGCCTATAACTGCTCCATGCTGTAGTGTAATATAGACTTTGGTCAGGGGTTCTATACCCACACGTCAGTTGTGGATGCTTTGAGTGTGTCTCGCTGTCTGTGTAGGGCGCAATGCATTTTAAGCTAGTCACTTGCATTACAGTTGAAATGCCCTACTTTGGTAATCCTGCTGATGTTATTCACTGTGAAATACACCTTTGGGGAAAAAGTACTCCAGTAATGTCCGTGGCGTATACTATAACTGTGTAGTGCTGTAGTGTAATAAACTAGTTAGGTAGAGGTTCTACTCCCAGACATGACAGGTGTGTGTGTGTTTATAACTCGTATCCTGTGTAGAGGTGAGTGCGTGACACCTGTGGGCAATGTGGAGGGGGTTTTGCTTGTTTCTTTTATGGTGGCCCTACTATATATATCACAATTTCAACCATACAGGGATAACAGATGTAAACTAGCTGGGAGGCTGGGGTGCAAAGCCATACCCATACATGTGACCAACGCCAGCCAATCCAAGTTAGCAACCCCACTATTACCCAGAGCACACACTCAACCCATGTGTCATACAAACACACATGCCTATGCAGCAGCCAATATGTGGGTAGTACACTGCATATTGGCCACTGATAGTAACTATGCAGTGATAGCAGTGGGCTACAAAGAGCATGTCACCCTACCCATCTGTCCAATGTGCACGCAGTCAGTGCACCTCTACATGTTACCCAATGGACACCTGCACCACCTGTGGTGCCTTCACATGTAACTCACAATGGACATACATGCCTGACAACATGCCCTGTATGGACAGATGACACTGACATCAAGGAATGCTGTTGGCATGCCATCAATGGAGGTGAAGGGTAAATCCACTGCCCATTACCAGTTCCTGCCACAGGTGGGCAAGCCTGGCACATCTGATGATACTCTGTGTTCACAACATGGGCTAGACACCCCAGGTACAGTTCCACATGTCACTGTACATGCATGTGGGAGGTGTGCGCATCACAGACACCATCCATTTCATGGACTAAAGAACACATATATGGCATGTGTTGTACAGCATTGGCCACACACAATAGTCACCCAGGTGACTGGATGGGGGATGCAATACCCACCTGTGTGGGAAAATGCAGTAACTACAGGCCTGAGCCACAATGCAGACCTTTGCCATGTGTCCTGATGCCAAGGTATACCCATCACCTACCCTAGTACAGCCTGCTGGCACAGTTGACCACCACACACCTGTGTAGACATGCACCCATGCATGTCAGAGCTAGCACCCTGTGTGTTTGTGTGTGTGTGTGTGTGTATTGTATGGTGTGTATGTCCACATCCACACTCACTTAAACCCCCCCCAGGGCATACTGAAGCATGCTGTCTAATGTCTGACATCTCCTCATACTCTTTGCCCATACGGCCTCCGTATGACCCGTGTGGTGCATGTGATACCTGTACATTGATATGTTGTGGCAATCCCACTAGTGATGAGTTGCACTCCTGGCCCTGCCAAGTGTGTGCGTCCCTCTGTGAGAGTGCCTGTGTTGATGCTGACACCTGTTCATGCAGACAGGCATGTGTACGACACCTACCGTATATCTACCGTATCCCTATTGCAGATGTCTCTCACCCTCACATATATGTTCTGAGTGCTCCACATCAGGAAACCCATGTGGTGCATCCAATAACTGCATCGAACTGTGATAGCACTACATAGTTGTCGGGGGTTTGATACCATCTGCTGGTAGGTGTGTGACATAAACATGCTTCAGTTTTTCACTCCCACCCCTCCCTGACATGTATTTGAATCGACTGCCTCCCCCACTCCCTCTCTGGTGGATGTGGAGACCCACACCTGCCTTGCTTAGGCAGCAGCATGTGTATTTTATGTGATGCTCATGATCAGCTGACAGCCTCTGCATGAAGTGCAGCCCTTCCCTAGCTGATTGCATGTGGAACAGCTGTGGTAACAATCCCATAGCCAATTGCATGGAAACACACTCCAATATTTAGGAACATCATGGTGGTGTTGGGCCTTTTCAGTCACTGTGAGCAGGAACTAGATCTGTTGTTTGGCAAACAGCATCTCAGATGGATTGGGGATTTACCTCAAACAAAATACACTGTGGAAAGAAGGCAACAAACAGGAGGGGGATGTGCCTGACCTGACTACAGACAGTAAGTGCTGCTATACTGCATTTGGAATAATGTTGGTTTAACAGTGTTTGTCTGGATATGCCTGTCATACATGTAGTAATACCTGCCATGTCGGTTCCATGTATATGAGGAATCCCCATCTGCAGGGTCATCTGCAGACTGGGCAGTGTTGTGCCTATGGTTTCATGTGTTAACCCCAGTGCATCTGCCTGTGGAATGCAGAAGGTAGTGTGAGGATTGCAGTCTGTAGATGGTGAAGGCCTTGACAGTTACTGACTTCATATCCCTCATAGGATATATGTTGC
>NC_056745.1:1399884290-1400083625 GCF_019279795.1 Protopterus annectens
TGGAGATGCAGTTTATTTTGTTGTTGGGCAGAACAAGGGACGTTGGCTACAGAGTGATTAAGGCAATTTTAAGCAGTTGTAAGTGGGTTTGTGCAGGTTTGCATGATGGTAAGCACTGCCAACCTCCGCTTATGTTTTCTTACAGTCAGTTTGCTTCAAATTTCTCAACCTGTGTAGGCATGGCTTACCCTCACGCAAACCCATGCAAACCTGATTAACAGTGCTTAAGGCCACTTACAACATGCTAATTCCTTTAAAAGAAAAGAAAAAGGGGTTGATAGGAAAGTGGTGAAAAACGGGGTGCAAAGAGAGAAAGACAGTAGGGAAAATAGCTAGGCATGTGCAGGAAGGGTATAGGAAAGGTCCATAGCTGCCCATTTGTTCGACAGCAACAGCTGTGCATATACACTATATTTGCAGTTACATTTGGACTCTCAAACCCCTGGGAGAGGGGTGAGGACAACATATATTCATTGTGATGCCAATTAGACCAGATTACATGTGTCCAGTGGACACGTGCAAAATGGACAGCTATGTATGGGGCGAGATTTTTTTGTGGGAACAGATTGCCCCTTGTTTTTTTTTCAGTTGAGAGTGGGATGTTGGGGAGGGGTAGTAGGTATATTTGGGGAGGGAGGTTGGGTAGGTTAACAGACAAGACACACAAGATGCATACAGGGCCGGTATATGACACATGTGGGGGGTAAACACCTTGGATGGGGAGGAGTGTTTGGAAGTCACAAGCCCATGAGCCCCCAACTGGTAACAGTGGGACTGAGGTACCCACCCATGGGCAGTCACCACTGCACCTTCACGGCCCCGAAGGTGGCTGTGTAGGAGGGGCAGGCTAACCCTCTAATAGCGCCACTCGGTCCTCAAGCTGGCATAGCTGCTCTCGACACTCCAGATCAAGCTCCCTATGCACCACAGCCTGGACCTGTTGACAGGTTCCCCTCTGTGCCGACTCCAAGCGGGGGTGAGCCCCATCCCCTGCAGTGGTTCCTCCCGAAGGTGGCTCAGGGCCCACGGAGGAGGAGGTTCCAGACTGGGCCCCAGATGTGCTGGTGCCCGGTGCCATGGTCAGCTGAAGTGGGACAGGTGGGTCTGCTGGGACCGGCCTTCCCATACAAGCTCTGTTGTCTCAGGTTTATGGCAGATATGGGTTAGTAACAGTCAACAGCATTCAGGATTAGTTATAACAGCATGCATAGGTATTCCCATTACCCGACACACCAGATTTAACACAGTTGCAGAGCAAGCAGAACACATGTATATATTGAACATCAGTGGCCATTACAGGAGCATGCAGGTTTCATTGATGGCAAGAAGCCACCAATATGGGTGTATTTTAACATGGCACATGCATAGAAACAAATGTGAAGATTTAAAAACCATTAGGACATAAGTCCCAAAAAAGTTTGGAGAGTACACATACCAGTTGAGGAGTGTCATTGGGTTATTATGCACATATGGTACGGGTGAGAGAGAGGGTTCAATTAACAACTAATATATCCTTGTAGTTTTCACAACATTCTTAGTCACTGCAGTGGTCTTTCCTTTACATGAATTATTTTACCACACAATGGCCTTATATTGTACACTGGTATGGTTATAGTTTATTATATATGTGACCTGTGTCTTACATACAGGTGTAACAAGCTGCAGGTGTTAATGCAACATATGTTGAGAATTGCTGTCATACACTTTGGGTGAGGTGCTAGATTGACAGGTTTGTTTTCATATAAATTCTCTGATTATGTACACGTATGACTATCGGTTATATGTCACTGACAGCTGCCTACATTTCTTGGACCATCACACTGAATTTTCAGGGGAACAGGGTACCAAGCTGCTGATATAGGCCATTTATCTGGACATGCTGGACAGACTGGAACAGTTGTGGGGTATAAATATGCATACAACCTACAATTTGAACATTCAAGCAAATTCTGTACAATTGCTGGGTGTTATTATGCATACAGCTTTCTATCTAAACATTGTATCACAGTCTGTACAAAAACTTATTGCTAACATCACAGTACACTGTGCTATCAGGGAAATGATGTAAAGCTTTTGACTGTTTTCTATCTAAGTCTCCCTCACTAGTACGATAGAACTGACCTCTTGGCACTTCCAACATTGTTATGCAGGACTTCATACCCATTTTATCTGCATACCACGGTGTGGGTGACACTGCCTAAGATACAACAGTACTATTTATAGTATGGAACAGATCGCAAACATATGAGAGGAGAGTAAACAGAAACACTCCAGAGGTTATACCTTTATTCACAGACTATTAACACATTTATTTCTACAGGTACAATACTTTCTAAGGCTCTTATATTCTTTGTTATGAATCAGAAGTGAAGCAACAGTCCTGCCAAAAGGTGCTCCTTCCAAACAAAAAAATCCAGAAGAAAATGGTAAAAGGAGTACCAAACCACGATGGAAATAATGATGAATAAGTCCCAGTAAAATCCAACAGGAAAAGTCTTTATTATAAACCAAAAAGTAAGCGCTTTCGCGTGGGTCCTCCCACGCTTCATCAGACAACATTACATACAAAATGCAAACCCTTTATATACTCCTTGCTAGAACAGCAAGGCGGGAAATCAACCAATTAATCAAGCAATTAGCATTTTTTAAAAAACAGTTTGTAGTTAAACACATATCTCAACTACATTCTTCTCAATTCAAAACACAATTTTAAAAACACAATTTTAAAAAATGCATGATTATGTTTAAGAAACTATTATCATTGTTGGAATCAAGCACTATATGGTTCAAACAACGTTACTATAACGCTAGGCATTCAGAACATATAATTGTAGTGTTGATGTCAACAAAAGAGCTCCAAGCAAACCAGCAATGAATTGTAGTAACAAAGCTTGAATGAAGTAAAAGTATCACTTAAACTCACTTCTAAAGGGATCAATCTAGGACTATATATACATTAATTTATAAAAGACTTGCTTTCAAATGCAAGTCTCAAATATGATGGTATCATTACAAAATTAATATGATAAAAGATGCTAGAGCCTGATATACTTAAAACTCGTGGCTATATGACCCTATTAAATTCCTACGCATGCAGAGTATGCAGTTCCGATAGATTAGCAAAAGAACAACATCAAGAATAATGGCTCCTGGGCGATGCTTCTAGAGACTAAGACATCACTCAAACACATAAAAACATCTGATGTGAATATGAGTGTATAATTGTGCAGATAACATCGTGCATGGCTGCAACAATATTACATTAATCTCTAAAAACTATACATGTGCATACAGTTAGAATTCCTATGTCCCGTTGCTATATAGACCCATATAACATAGCATAAGCATAAATGCTTAAGATATACAACTGAAAATATATGGTAATATTATATAGCAAGATAGAGCTTGATAACACATCAAAATATGTGTCATGGACAAAAATACATGTATAACAAGCAACAACATATGTGTATATATATCAATATGAAACTACAAACTAAAAAAGGAAACATTATTATAAATGTATGTATAACTAGTGCTTAGATGAATAAAAACGACATTTAAAAGTGTCCAAAGTCTAGAATGGAGCATATGATAACTTACTCATATATATCACAACAGTAAAAAGATGATAAAACAAATGAAACACAAAATATAGCCTAAAGCTATAATATGATATTTAACTCAAGTGCTGGTCTCAGGAATATATAGACATTAAGTCCTAAAAATGTATGTGAGCCAAGTTGCATGATACATTTCAATCCTATCACTGCAAGATCATTGGCAGAATTATCACCCCACTATGTAAGTCCCAATATTGGCAATACCCTGAACACAAGATGTATCCTAAAGTTATTATATATTATTTAGCTCAAGTACTGGTCTCAGAGATACATAAGCATTTAATCCTGGAAATATATGTGAACCAAGTTGCATAATCCATTTCAATTCCGCCAATGCAAGGTCATTGGCAGAATTGCCACCCCGCTGTCTGGGTCTCAATATTTGTAATACCCTGAACGAAAAACTATGTAGGGGAAATTCCATTATGTGTTTAGCTAAAGCATTCGTTTCTTTGGACTTCCGGATATCATATAAATGGTTATATATCCTGTCCTGTAACCTCTTGGTAGTCAACCCTACATAGAACGCTTCACATTCATTACAGGTTGCAAGATATACTAAATTCTTGGTATCACAAGTAGCATGAAATCTGGGACGGAACATAAATTGAGTTAGGGGATTCCAAAAAGTTTGGACATCCACAATAAAAGAACACCGTTTACAATGATTACAGGGAAAAGTGCCGTAGGGTGATAACATGGAATTCATTAGGGGTAGAACAGTATGTCTATCATTGCACAGAATCATTTTCAAATTATCACAATTTTTAAAAACAAAGCCTGGTTTGGCACCTATTAACTTTCTGGTTATGTTGTCAGTCATAAGTACATTCCAGTTATTGGATATAACAGTTTTGATGGCATTAATGTTACTGGTGTATTTAGTAACAAATTTGACCATGTCTGTCGGTCCTGGTCGCCTATTATTGGCAAGGTAGCCTTTATCTACAGTGAACTGTCGATCTATAAAGTTCACCATATTGGTCTCAGTATCTGGACTGCCAAGGGTATCTTGTCTAATGCTACGAACCATGTTACGGTCATATCCCCTGTCAAGAAATAGACCTTCCATGATATTGGCCTCTCTTAGAAGAGAAGGTCCCTTACCACATAATCTTTGCACCCTAAGGAACTGGCTCTTAACAATGCCAGGGAACATACTCCTAGGGTGCATACTATCAAAAGGGAGTAGGCTATTCTTCCATGCAGACTTCCTGTAGAGAGTTGACCCAATAGTGCCATCTGCATGTAACTTCAAGGTCACATCTAGAAAATGTATCTCGTCAGACGAGATCTCACTGGTAAATCTAAGAAACATAGTGGTAGTTTCTAAATAGCATAGGAAATTCATGAACTCCTCTCTAGTTCCTCCCCAAACTATGAGGATATCATCTACAAAGCGTTTGTACAATTTAACAAAGCCATACATCTCATGTGGAAACAAAAACTGTTTCTCCCACTGTAGAACAACCAGGTTGGCATAAGTGTTGGCAGGGGTCCCCATGGCTACCCCACTGTTGTAAATAGTGTTGACCATTAAACAAAACACATTATTGTAAAGTACAATATCAAGTAGTTGATGAATCAAGATCTTCCTATCATTACTGAGGTCATGCTCTTTGGCCAAGAGCTCATCCAAGTATTGCATACCTAGATCATTCGGTATGGGCGTAAACAGACTGTTAACATCCAGAGTGATGAGGAGGTGATTAATAGATGTATCTAATGTTAACTTATCCAAAGTGTCCAACAAATCATAGGTGTACTTCAGAATAGAGGGGTAGTTGTTAACAACTGGTCTAAGTAAATGCTCTACAAAACTCGATACATGAAGAGACCCACCCCTCACTCGAGACAATAGGTCTTAGGGGGACAGGTGAAACGCCCTTGTGGATCTTAGGTAAGCCCTTTATGATGGGTGTCACAGGGCATTTAATATATAAATATTCAAAAATTTCAACACTGATTTGTCTGCACATCAACAGATCATGTAGGACATCATGGACACTATATATAATGGAAGTAATATCATTCTCACTCATCCTCTTATAGGTAGCAACATCTGATAACATGGATGTCATAGAAGTCTCATAGTCAAGCACATTCATCAACACTATGCCACCACCCTTGTCAGCAGGTTTGATGGTGATATCATGATTATTCTTAAGCATGGATAACGCTCTAGATTCATCAGTAGTTAAGCTATAAAATCTACCCTTCTTACTATTGTTAGAAAACAGAGCATAAAGATCCTTCTCACATAGTTTCAAGAAAGAATCAATATGAGATGGCATAGATGGAGTAAAACAGCTATTACGTCTGAATTTGAATGACACATCATTCACATTGAAGTTATCATCTCTATCATTAAACAGTAGCTTCAATGATAAACGACGGCAAAAGAGTCTTAAGTCCAGTAATATTTCACTTAGCTTCGCACAATTGGCAGGAATAAAAGTAAGACCCTTGTTCAATAGTGCCAGATGTGTAGCATCAAGGGTAAAATCAGAGAGATTAAACACAAGGTCAGTCAATGTCTCATCTTTCTGTTGTAGTCCTGTTTCTCTCCTGAGAACTTTCTTTTTCTGTCCTTTGGTCCACGGCTGTTTGACCTCCCCCTGAATTGAGGTGTGAACTTCTTTCTGTATGGTAAAAAAGGGGGGTTGGGTTGTGTTACTTTAGGTACCGCTCCTTCACTGGCGGTAGAAACACCAGGTTGCACAAAAAACATCTGTTGGTTTGGAGGCGGTGTGTCACTTAATGAATGGAAAGGAGCACACACCCTTCCTGCAAAAACTGTTGCAGTAGAAGAATCATCACGTCCAGAGGAAACAACAGCATTGCTCACAAGTCCCATAGACAAAGCTGGAATGTTGGGGTTAATAGAAGACGAACCCACTGGCCTCACTGGCTCATCATTAGGGCCTGGTGTAAATCCATTATTAGAAACACGTGGATTGTGGGACTTAGGCCAAATAAACACCTGGCCTTTAGCAAAGTCATTATGGTCCCTTGCCAGTTTGCGATGTTTAATGGTCTTAAGCCTATCACTATAGGCACTGGTTTGTGAGCAAACAACATGTATTTTATTGACACAAAAGTCAGATGTAAACTTCTCAGTCAAGGTCTTATGCATATTGTCTTTAGACTCCTTTAGAAGTGAGTTTAAGTGATACTTTTACTTCATTCAAGCTTTGTTACTACAATTCATTGCTGGTTTGCTTGGAGCTCTTTTGTTGACATCAACACTACAATTATACGTTCTGAATGCCTAGCGTTATAGTAACGTTGTTTGAACCATATAGTGCTTGATTCCAACAATGATAATAGTTTCTTAAACATAATCATGCATTTTTTAAAATTGTGTTTTTAAAATTGTGTTTTGAATTGAGAAGAATGTAGTTGAGATATGTGTTTAACTACAAACTGTTTTTTTAAAAAATGCTAATTGCTTGATTAATTGGTTGATTTCCTGCCTTGCTGTTCTAGCAAGGAGTATATAAAGGGTTTGCATTTTGTATGTAATGTTGTCTGATGAAGCATGGGAGGACCCACGCGAAAGCGCTTACTTTTTGGTTTATAATAAAGACTTTTCTTGTTGGATTTTACTGGGACTTATTCATCATTATTTCCATCGTGGTTTGGTACTCCTTTTACCATTTTCTTCTGGATTCTTTGTTATGACAGTACATGCAGACTGATTACTAACCTGCTCACGATGCAGCCTTTGCAGCCTAGCATTATGGGCTTGTTTGTTTGCAGCCCACTCATCTGCAGCTGTCAGAGAAATGCAATGATATTTAGCCATACCTATCCATAGTATACACAAGCTAGGCAATTATTTACTACTTAGTAGAATGTGTACTTACTCAGTACGGGGCTATTGGCCATCTGCCGAGACTCCTGGATCCACTGTTCCAGCACATCCCCCCACCACCGCTTGAGGTCAGCATGGTGGTGCTTGACCTGCTCACCTGTCCAGGGGATACCTGTGGCACTGGTGAGGTCACGGGCAAGACTGTCCCAGGCCTCCATTTTGTACTGCGAGCCCTGGTACTGGCTCTGCAGTAGTCTCTGATCATGGTGTTTTACCAGGAGCTATACCATGAATTTTGACTCCTGGATGCCCCAGCGCTGTGCTTTGAATCGAGTACATTCACCCACACCAGCCATTCTGCCTGTAGTAGGAAGCTACAACCAGTTATGAGACATATTCCTGCCTGTGGGGTTTAAATATGGTCATTTTCTCGCACTTTCCCGTGATTGGCCAGTTTTGAAAAGACTAAGCTATGGGCATACCTGCTTACATAAGGGTGGCACTGTTTAAAGAGGTATACCACTAGGCAGATTGAATTGGGCACCCCTACACATTGCTTACACTTACTAACATGAGCTGTGCTGCGGTTAGCATTGCTTCATAGTTGATTATCACTATATTTTCCATTTAGCAATGATTTATTCTTCATTACAGGTTATATATGTGTCTGGTGTATGTATGGGGACCTGGGGACTTCTACACTTTATTGCAATAACACCTCAAATCTATGCTTACTGCAGTACTGCAGTTCACATATTTATGTTATGTAGCAGGTTATACCACTTCACACTTTACATAGATTCAGTTCACATGTTTGGTTTGATTTTCCTGTGGTGAGGATTAGTTTGCTGATACCTCATTCATATCTATTGCTATAATGGCTTAGTGGTTAACTACTGTGACTATAGTGTATAGGGTCCTGAGTTTGAGCCTTGCAGAGGCAGTTTATTTTGTTGCTGGGCAGAACATGAGCCGTTGGATCCAGAGTTATTAAGGCACTTTAAAGCAGTTGTAAGCAGGTTTGCATGACGGTAAGCACTGCTAACCTCCGGTTACAGTTTCTTGCACTCAGTTAGCTTCTACTTTGCTTAATCTGTGTAGGCACTGCTTACCCCCACACAAACACACATGCTTACTACTGCTTATTTTTGCTTATACCCACGTACTAGTGCCTTATTCATTATGACACTGACACTTCACATGTTCATTTAATGCAGTACTCCACTTCACATTTAAATGTTATGTAGGTTATACGGCAATAAGTTCTTAAAATATGTTCATATA
Organism: Protopterus annectens; assembly: GCF_019279795.1. Lineage (NCBI taxonomy): Eukaryota > Metazoa > Chordata > Ceratodontiformes > Protopteridae > Protopterus > Protopterus annectens. Next base: position 1,399,893,015 of record NC_056745.1, read on the forward strand.
CATATTTCACATGGAAAATGATATGTGCTGCAGTGGGACTCAAACCGGGAATGCCTGTTTGTTAGGCAGATGCTCTAACCACTACACTATTGCTGTGCTGCTTCATTTGCATATATATTCCTTGTTATCCTCTTCATCCTTTTCAGCTGCTTTAACCACAGCTAAGCAATGGGCAAACCTGCGTACCTACGGTTAGCTGTACTTAGGGTTTAAAAAAAAAAAAAAGGGTTTCTTTATTTTATTTAAATGTACTGTTGCTGTTGAACATATGGGGACTGTTGGTGGGCATATGCAGATATTTATGAGTGCTCTCGCTCATTTATTTACGCATTCTTCTGTTCTACTTTGCAGGGGTGTGTTTATTCTGAGAGCTCTGCTCTCAGACACGCCCCCTGCACTCGTTCATGCTCCGTGTAGCATTAGGAGTTCAGGCAGCGCGCCTTCATTAATATGCATGCTGCTTCCGTGCAGAACTAGATTAGTCCTGCATGGAAGATTAGTAAATCCGGGGGTTTATTTCCTTCAGAAAATGCATGCTAAAACAAATCCTTTTATTCTAGCAACTTTCTAATTTTATAACCGCAATGTTTAAATTCTTTAAAATGTTATAACTGTAATGTTTAACGTCTCTTCCTATTTCTGAGTCTTTATCCCCCATTATTTCAGGCTTTATCCAGATTTCTTGAGCTAAGAGTTTGAGATGTATGCATACCTCTTAATTTTAACTGCTGCTGCCACTACTCGAGCAATCTCTCTCTCTATCTCTCTCTCTCCCTCACACACACACACACACACACACACACACACACACACACACACACACACACACACACACACACACACACGCACTCTTCCGTTTTCATGCATGCAAGCATGTATACATTCACGTAAGCATGCATACATTCACACATGTAGACAGAAACAGAAACAAATGCACAAATTTCTTTTTTGTTAATGTTTGTTTTAATTTTACACTGGCTAAACAGTAAAAGCCACCAATAAAATAAACAGTCCATTCCAAACCAGTGACAAATCCAAAGAAATACAAATAAAAGACTGTAACTAAAAGGAAGCCAAAGTATTAGTGTATCAAGAACACTTTAATCAGCACTTTCATCCTCAGACTTCTTTGGAATACTAACTCCACCTTACAATACACTTAAATAGATCACTCCAACCAATTAAAACATTAAGACAATCAATTATGTAAAAACATTTAAAACAGGTAATTATTAAATAATTTGTTTATGTACAATCTATGATACTTTAAAAATATTTAATATTTACCACGTCATTCAAACCTGTTTTTTTAAATAAAAATACAATCAAACTCTGATAAAAATTGTTCCTGATACGCTAACAATTTGGATTCCAGTCTTTTATTTGCAAACAGTAAAAGCGTTGCTTAGCAAGTGTAAAATAATGGTGTGATCAATCTCACTCACTTTCAGGCACACGCTCGAACACACACACACACACACACACACACACACACACACACACACACACACACACACACACACACACACACACACACACTTTTCTATTCTTTTTTTTGCTTTTACACTCATTTTTCAGCATGCATTACCTGTACATTAACACCCTGCTGGAGAATGTTCAGTCTCTGATCAAGGTTTTTTACATACAGTTTGCCTATTCTCTAATAATGGTTAGACCATTTAAAGAGCAAAATGCAGTGCAACTATGTATTGAAATTACTAATACAGGATTAAAGTCCTCAGCTAAAGCAGATACAAACTGTTAAAATGAATTTAAAATCAGATCAAGAAATGAAAACACATCTTTCTTTCTCTATGTAATGGAACTATTACAGTGCAACAGTAATTTAAAAGTTCACAGCAAATATATACACGTAGAAATATATATACATATATATATATATATATATATATATATATATATATATATATATATATATATATTGAAGATTTAGCAAAGGGCCAATAAATTTATCTCTAACTTTACCCCCTCTCAACTCCATCTATCCCACAAGATATACCTGAAACTGGCTTGCTTCCAGCTATCACACAGGGCCAAATCCTAAAATTGTTATCAAAAGTTAAAAATACTGCATCACTGAGTCCTGACAATATTCCTGGGTGCATCTTAAATAGAATGAAGCATGATTTAGCTATGCCCCTAACAGCACTATTCAATCTCAGCATCCATACAGGTTTTGTACCAACTGAATGGTGACTTATCATGGAACTAATCAATCAGGGCATAAGAAACCTCCAAACAATGGACCCGTCTCAGTTTAGATTTTTCAAGGGGAGGTCATGTTTACACAATATGCTGGATTTTTGAAAAGGTCACCAAAGCAATGGATGAAGGCAAAATGCTACACACCACATACCTCAAGCTGACCAAAGCTGTTGACACACTTCCCTACTCAGGCAAAGTAGAAAAGCTAAATAAACTAGGAATAAACCCCTATGTCACCTGCTAGAGTGCCAACTGGCACACAGACAGGACACAGGAAATCAAAATAGGGGAAGTTACCACCACAAAGAGATTGATCACCAGTGGAGTCTTCAAGGGTTCTGTGCCAAGACCTCTCCTGTTTGGTATCTACTTTTCTGAAGTAAAAACCAACACAAAATGGTTCTGGCTGACTAAGTTTGCAGATGACTACAAGCTAGGAGCAGTCATTGAATCCACAAATGACGTAGCCATTCTGCAGGAAGGCTTGTCCCAAACAAATAACTGGTTTCAAAATCACGGACTGAAACTAAATGCCAAAAAATGCATTATTGTATCCTTTGGGAATTGATGCTCTATCCTAGGGAATGACCACATTAACAATAAGCTCCTAAGAGTTGACCCAGATAGTCAGGATTTGTGATACAATGTGGACAGTGACCTATCTTTTAGCCAACGTGTGTCCATTGTTGTAAGAAAGTCTTTCTATATTACACAACTTATAAACAAAGGGATTGTGTCTAGATCATGGGATATCATTGTCTCCCTTTACTCATCCCTCATTATGCCAGTCAATGAATACAATGCCCCCTTGGCATGTATTTGTTCAGAGACATGCAACAACTTGAATGTCCACAGGGATACCTTACTAAAAGAATAGATGGCCTAAACAACATGTCCTACAGGGACTGATTAAATGCCATGTCTCTACATGAGTATTCTACAGACTGCTAAGAGGTAATGTGTCTAGCATACAAAGCATCCTCCGACCCAATACCAATGAATTAACTGCACATCAGCAAGTCAAATAGTATCTGAAATACTTGGTCTAGGTATCTAAACCTCTCCTGCAACTTCAGCAGAATGGTTTGGAGGAACAAGTATGTCTCTCAGTGGGGTTTCCATTGGTTTGGTCTGCAGGGAATTTAATTAATATTTGTTTAATCAACCACATTTGGTCAGCTATTCAGATATTCAAGAGAAGTGCAAGATCAACAATCCCCAGGTAGGGAAATATTCCCTCCCAGGAATTGTGCGATCTCAGAGTTTATATAAATATATATATATATATATATATATATATATATATATATATATATATATATATAGATAGATATAATTAGCAGAGGGTGTGGGGGTACAGCCCTCTACATGACAGGGATGTTGTTTATGATTTTTTTGAAGTAATATTTGCATGTGCCCAGAAGCAACCTTTGTGCATGTGTACTGTGAAGTAGCTGTTTCCATTTTCAATGTAGAGTGCTTTACCTTTCATACTGTCAGCGTTCATGTTAGTCAATCAACTGAAGATAAATACCCAGAGGATACCGTTACTCTGGAACAGACTCCCCAACCACATAAAACAAAGTTCATCCCTTTCCTGATTTAAGTGCAACTTAGATCTATATATGGGGAAAAAAACATTTACTCCAGGATTGTCCCCTGTGCTAAGGGCAGATGCATCTGCTAAATGCTTTATGCCATACATAGGTCCCCTGAAATTACAATATGATCCCAGTTATTCTCATTAGGGGTAATATATAATTATTGACCATGGGTGGATAGGGCCAGTGTTTAACCAAATGAGATAGACTAATTTGAACCCAAAAATGTAAACTGACTAGGCTTAAAATGGCCTGCAAGGGCAGTTAGCCTTGTGCTTAATTATGAACCTATATGACAAAACTCGAAAAAAACAATAAGATAACTTACAATAAGAAATCATGTGCTAGTAAGAGTCTTTCATTATAATATATGTGTCCTCTCACAATGGAATCTACCAATAGCCAGGCACTTTCCACTAGTTACCTATCTACAATTGCCTGATGCTGTCTCTTTCACAGGCTCTCTCCAAATGCCTGAGCTAGAGACAAACATCAGCTCTTTAGAATTTTTTCCGTCCCTGATTTCACAGCACAGATTGTTCTCATTGCAGAGCAGGAAGGGATCATAGGTTTGTGACTATCCTACAGCCTAGTAGCCTCCACAAAGCTAACTACCATTCTTCTGTGTTGACATTTACATATGCCCATTTATTTCCTGTGATCTCTTTTAAAGTATGCGGAGGCACTGCTTTAAGAAGAGTGGAGATTTGTTCCATGGGCAAAGGAAACACTGAGTTGTAAATCAAAATTTCTGTTATCATTTAGAGAATTTTTAAGGTTGACTGCATCTAGACATGTGTTATCCTTACTACAAAGTTGCTCTAAACCTGAGAGCCATTAAAGGAAGAGGATCTTTCATCTTCCAGAAAACAAAACATGGATAAGCTGACAGGAAATGGTATAACACTGAGAAAAATAATAGCTCTTAGTCTGTTTGGATAATATAAGTTGCCAAGTCTTTCAGGCCTCTTAATGATTTATATTTGAAATGCTGTCTAGCTTAATCAGGTTTTTTGTCAGGTGACTGCACATGAAGACATTGTACTGGCCAGTCAGGTGAGTTGTACAAGAGGACAGTGACAACCCTGGTGTAACTTATTATTCCTGTTAGTATCATGTGGATTCCATTAAAGGTATTTCTTATTAATGTGGCAACTTGATGGACAAAGGAGAGATCCTAATGTGTAACTGTGTCAATGTATGTTTTTAGTGGTATTGCCTCAGTACTGTAGGTGACAGGAACACTTCCTTCAAAAGTGACCATGCTATATTTATTTATATTTACTACTAAGCTATTACCTTTATTGTAGGTTGTGTTCAGTCCTGCCTAGAGAATCAACCTACCTGAGGGAGTGGATAGTGTTCCTGTTCTGCAGTCATTTCTAAACACAGGAAGCCAAAGGCTTCAGTCTTGTATTCATATGGCAAAAAAAAAAAAAAAAATGCTCAAGAGTATTGGCCCAAGTATGGAGCCCTGAAACATTTCACCAAACACTACATCTAGTGATGAGTTTAACATCATGTACCCTTAATACATGAGTTATTTTGTTGGCCAAACTTCAATTTGGGGAAAGCTTAAATATTAACCATAAACCTATTAGTTTAATTTGTAGTCCCTGTGTGGGACAGTATCAGATAACTTGGCAGGATATAATCAGACTATGTGAATGCAAATGTCTGGTTACCTGTAATGTTGACTGTTGTGAATAAGGACTACCAAAGTCTGCTGCAAGTTCCCAGGAATGATGTGCATGGAACACATTTAACAGAATAGGAAGGAGAGCTAGTAAAGTATGTTTAATGACATTAATGGCTGCCTAGGCTATTATTATTATGGTCCATGGAATTGGTATTTTTGATTATACCTTTCAATTTGACCATGAGACATGTTTAAAATGGATCACCTTCTAGGTATAGTAAAGTGGGGATGTTATGTGATCCTATCTCGCCTACATTCTGAATGATGGGTTCGGAGCCGATCCCTCGGCTCCGACTGGCTTTTATGCCAAAGCGAAGTCTCTTATTGGCTGAGCTTACTATATCCCAGGATGCACCACCAACAGTCCCCCAGATCTCGTTTGCCGCTTAACTGCAAGGACGTGGTCTCGAGCTGGCTGGGCTGAGTAGCTTTATTAACTACTTTTTTCTGTCAGTTTTGTGCTTGTATTTCAAAACAAAAGCCGTTTTAACGGCTATAGCCATGCTTTTGATATTGTGTTTGATTGAGTACTGAAATTTATTGTGTGTGATTGTGTAGAGTTTGTTGGCGCCCACTTCCAATCCAGGGCCTTTTTGGTCAAACTCTTTAACTGAAATCTAGTGTTTAAAGTTCCCGGTTGTTACACCTAAGGTTGTGTTTTACACAGTTTCTGTAAGCCTTCGGCTTTTTTGTCATTACCGATTCTACAGTGATTAAATTTCCTGTCAGGAATTGTTAGCATTATGTCTCAAGCCCCTAGGCCTTCGGGCTTTAAAAAATGTACTAAATGTGCTTTTAAGATGTCTGTCACTGATGACCATCTTCTTTGTGTTTATTGTTTAGGGGCAAAGCACTTGCAGGAGTCATGCAGCGTGTGTCACGCTTTTTCCTGCAGGGTCGGCTCCGACCCTTACTCCAACCCGGGCCCTCGGGTCCGAGTTTGGTACGCGGACTTCTTCGGCTGGACCCGAGGGTGATGTTTCGGGACCGATGCTCGGTTCGAGCCTCCCTCTCGGTGCTTGACATGGGACTTCGTCTACTATCATGGCCCCGGAGACTGGGCGCTCCCAAGATTCTGGAGGTCCGGCTTTCAGGGCCATGAGGAGTGCCTTGCCCAAATCCTCTTGACCCATCTCTCCGGTTTACCAGCACCTTCCCTGTGCGTGGAGATTGGGTTCTAGGTCGCTACCCTGTCTATGGCCAGCGGAGCCCCGAGGCCTGAGGTTACCCCAGTGGGGTTCCCTCTTCCTGAGGGTTTTTGAGTCCTCTCAGAGGAACCCCAAGGAAGAAATCGTGCAAGAGGAAGCACGTGGACTCCCGAGTCTATCACATCGGACACGGATATGGATGATGCAGAGGGGTCCCCTAAGTCGTCCTCGGATGATGTCTCCTTTGCAGACATCTTGGAGATCCTCAAACAACGAGGCGGCTGGATGTCCAAACCCCCCTCTGCGGACGAATCAGTGCTCCTCAAGGCCTTTGGGGCTCAGCCCTCCGCCTCCTGGGTGTCTCCGCCCTTCGAGCTTCTGGATTTAGTTTGTCGAAGGGCGTGGGAACACCCGGATACTGTGGAACCAGTCCCTTCTCGTCCAAACAAATTCTTATCTGCTCCCCCCGAGAAGGAGTTCCTTACCAAGGGCGTGGCTGTAGATGCCATGGTGGTGGCATCTGCTACACAGCAGGACGTGGCAGAGGCTTCAACGTCCATCCATCCTCCTAATAAGGAGTCTAGGAGTATGGATAGGTACGGGAAGCGCACCCTGACTTCAGCGGCCTTTACTTTAAGGTCTCTGAATTACTTGGCACATTTTACTAGGCTTCAGAGGGATCTGGTCAAGGAGTTGTCAGACTCCCTCTCGGGTAACCTACCTGAGCAGCTAGCCCAGCCCGTTAGCTCTCAGTTGGCTATCCTGACATCAATTGCTAACTCGTCCATGAGGCTCATATCTTATGCGGCCGAAGGGGCGGGTAGAGCGGCAGGCACAGGCGTGGCTCTCGAGACAGGCCTGGCTCCGCTTGTGTCAGTTTGCGGAGGCCTTCAAGTCTTCCTTAGCCGACGCTCCCTTTGATGGGTCCTGATTGTTTGGACCCAAGGTGAAAGACACCCTTACCGCTGTGAGCAAGAGGGAAAAACGTTATCTGCCGTAGGGCCGTTATTCCACTCCTTTCGGCCTTACCCCAAGGCCAAAGGAGGGAAAATGTGGTTCGGAAATCTGCAAGTTTTTCTCCCAACAGCAGGAAGATTCCCGTCCAGAGGCAGAGGCGGGAAATTTTTCAGGAGACGCCGTCCCAGAGGCGGCAGAGGGCCCGCAATTCTGGAGACCGCGAGTCCTTTCGTGGCTCTTCAGCCTCCCACGACATGAGGGATTGCCCGGCTGTGCTGCTCGAGCCAGTCGGGTGTCGTTGCCAAGCACCTAAAAGCCTGGGAGTCAATCACTCAGGACAGATGGGTGCTTCGGATAATTGCCGGAGGTTACATCATCCCATTCAAATACTCACCCCCTCCGTCCAAGAGAATCCCGGACCCACCACCCAGTCAAAGGGAAATAGCAGCCGCAGAAGCTTCAAAGCTGCTACAAAAGGAGTCATCCAACCGGTCCCCACAGACCAAATCGGATTAGGAAATTACTCCAGGTTCTTTTAGTGCCAAAAAAGACAGGGGACCTGAGACCAATATTGGATCTCAGCAGACTGAACCTATCCGTTACGAAATCCAAATTCCGAATGGTCACGTTGCAATCCATTCTCCCATTGTTAGAGAAGGATGTTTGGATGTGCTCCATAGACCTCAAGGACGCCTATTATCACATACCGATACATCAGGCGTCCAGAAGGTATCTGCGCTTCAGCCTGGGAGCCAGTCATTACCAATTTTGTGCTCTGCCCTTTGGCCTCACCACAGCCCCCAGGGTGTTCACCAAGTGTTTGGCAGTAGTGACGGCTCACCTGAGGAGCCTTGGATTCCAAGTGTTTCCCTACCTCGACGACTGGCTCCTGACTGCCACCACCAGGCATCTACTTATGGACAATCTCAAAGCCACCATCTCCCTGGGTGTTTCCCTGGGGATTACATTCAATTGGTCAAAGTCTGTCTTGCTGCCCTCTCAGCGCATAAAGTTTATAGGAGCAGAGATAGACTCAAGATTGATGCGTGTCTTTCTTCCTGCCGAAAGGATCCAGGCGTTACAGGGCCAAGTGCAAGCTCTGATCTCGAGATCCAAAGCCCCAGCCAGGATGGTCCTACAGGTTCTAGGCTCAATGTCTGCCACGGTACTTTTAGTTCCTCTAGCAAGGTTACACATGAGGATTCTTCAGTGGCTCTTATCAACTCAATGGACCTTTCAAGATCTCCCACTCAATCATCTCATCATGATTACGGAAATATGCAAAAGGGACCTGCGCTGGTGGCTTCAGACATCCAACTTAGATCAGGGCAAACCCTTTGTTCTCCCCCCTCCAGCGGTTACCCTGACGACAGATGCCTCCCAGATAGGGTGGGGGGGGCATTGTCTGGGCAGGCTAGTTCAGGGATCCTGGCTTCCGGACGAAGCTCTTCTCCACATCAACGTGTTGGAGATGAGGGCTGTACTTCGATCCCTACAGGCCTTACACAAGTTCCTTCCTCAGGGTATCATCGCCATCCACACAGACAACATGTCGGTGGTTTGGTATCTGAACAAACAAGGAGGGACCAGATCGTATCCCCTTTGCAGAGAGGCCATGAGAGTGTGGGAATGGGCTGTAGCTACCAACCGCTTCTTGGTAGCGACCCACATCCCGGGAAAGTCAAATGTATTGGCGGACAAACTAAGCAGGACAATTCTCTCTCCTCACGAATGGTCTCTAAACACAGTAGCAGCCCAGGTTTTCAAGAGATGGGGGCGCCGTGCTGCGATCTATTTGCGACTCATAAAACACCAAGTGCCAAAGATTCTTCTCCTTGATTCCACATCAGGAAGTACCGGCCATGGATGCTCTAGCTCAACCCTGGCCAACAGGGTTGCTTTATGCTTTTCCTCCAATCCCACTCCTTCCCAAAGTCATTCAAAAAGCTTCCCAGCTAAGGTCTTCAATGATTCTGATTGCCCCATACTGGCCTCGTCAGATATGGTTTCCTTACCTGAAAAAGCATGCAGTGGACGATCCGTGGACCTTAGACCTGATCCCGGATTTGCTAATTCATCAGTCGGGACATTGGCATCAGTCTCTTCAATCTCTGAAATTGACAGCTTGGCTCCTCCACTTCCGACCTTAGTCAGAAGCCACACACTAGACCCTGAAGTTGTTCACATTTTGTCTTCGGCCCATAAACCCACCACTAACAAATTGTACCTCAGTAAGTGGAAAAGGTTTGCTATCTGGGCTCAACTCAAGGGCTTAAACCCTATCACTGCTCCTGTCCCAGAGGTTTTGAAATTCTTAACATCCCTATTTAATCAGGGATCTTCTGTCTCAACTATTAAAGTTCAACTAGCTGCTATTTCTAAATTCCATGAATCTACGGATCCTCCTTTGATGAGCAGCAGGCTATGCAAAACATTCATTAAAGGTGCGAGTCTGTTAAGACCACCAGTTTTCATCCTGCACCTCCGTGGGATCTTGATTTAGTGCTTCGCATTAACATCTCCCCTTTTGAACCGGCTGCTACATGCAATTAAAATATCTGTCATGGAAAGCGGCATTCTTAGTGGCTATTACTTCAGCAAGAAGAGTCTCAGAACTTCAAGCCCTGTCTATTAAACCACCATATCTGATTTTCCACAAAGATAGAGTATCTCTTAGGCCTAATCCATCCTTTGTCCCAAAGGTCTGCTCTAGTTTCTGTCTTCAACAATCCCTAGAACTACCAGTTTTCTTTCCAAAATTCTCTAATGAGGCAGAATACACTCTCCATAAATTGGATGTTCACAGGCAATTACGCTTCTATTTAGACAGGACCCAGCAACCGTAAGTCAGACCAGTTGTTTGTGTCCTTCTCAGATAATAAATTGGGCCAAACCATCACAAAAGCTACAATCTCAAAATGGATCAGAGATTGCATAATTCAGGCCTATTCTTCTTCAAATAAGCAACTCGCATCATCTATCAAAGCTCATTCTACCAGAGCTATGGCTACTTCTATAGCTTTTCATTCCAAGCTCGCTATTTCGGAAATTTGTGCTGCGGCTACTTGGTCCAACCCGCACACTTTCATTTCCCACTACAAATTGGATGTGGCATCTAAAGGACGAGCTTCATTTGGTTCCACGGTACTCAGGAGTGTTTTCCAGTGAGCCACCCAGGATTCAGGTGCTAGGGACGCTGTCCCATCATTCAGAATGTAGGCGAGATAGGATCACATAACATCTTTTAGTTATGTACTCACCATAACTTCAGATGTTTGGGATCCATCTCGCTACATCCCTGATACCCAGCCTCCTTCCCTACCTTGCAGATCAGAAGAGATAGAACGGTTTTGAGCTCCACTGTTTTTATCTTGTTTCATCTGACGATGTTATATAAGCAGGGTATGCATGTGTGCATGTATGCGGACAAACTAGATCTGGGGGACTGTTGGTGGTGCATCCTGGGATATAGTAAGCTCAGCCAATAAGAGACTTCGCTCTTTGGCATAAGCGTGCCGAGTCGGAGCCGAGGGATCGGCTCCGAACCCATCATTCAGAATGTAGGCGAGATGGATCCCAAACATCTGAAGTTATGGTGAGTACATAACTAAAAGTTATACATACTAGTGTGCTAAAATTTGTAATACATTCTACTACAATAGTATTAGAGATAACATGCGGTTTAGGATACAGCCTATCATTTACCTCAGTGACACAAATTCCTAGGCATTGCCTCTTTCTTCCGTAAATTATTACAGAATAGATTACTATCCCCTTCAGTCATGTTAGCAAGCATATGGTGCACTTTCTTTTGTTAATAAAGTTTGCTAATTCTTTTTTTTTAATTGATTACACCTGTATTTATTTTTTAAACTGAAAAATTTTTATAGTTGGAGTAAAATCTTTCATTTTCTTTGTTTGTTTTGCTTATTTTAGAATTCTACCACTGTAGGATATTTATGAATCTCTGATAAAAGCATGATTTAAGATAAAGCTGTCCAGGATGTAATGGAATTTAATAAACATGCTTGTAGCTGTCATATTGAGGTTATTTGAGATAAGATCCCAATTAGTATTGTTAAGGGCACCATTTATTTTGGTTTGTTTGATATTTGACAAGTCTGTAAGTGTGGTAGAAGTGCACATGAGACTATAATTTATTAAAGTTATTTATAACTCATATATTGGTATAATTTGTAGTAATATCCCAATCAGTATTGTTAAGAACACTGTTTATTTTAGTGTAACTGCTGTTTGAAAATACTTATTTTTATTTCAAAATTGGATGGCTGTAGTTCAGAGCTAAAATGTTTCTTTCATTTAATTGCTTGGCTGTGTTAGTTCATTCCAGTGCTGTGATTGTATCCTTTATTATTGTCCTGGGATGGTTTCCTTTGTGTAAGACTTGATAATTTTCATTTATAAGTTTATTTCTTTGGCTTCAAAGCTTGGTTCGTGTCATTTAATTCAGAGCTGGGATGGTATCTCTATTTTCCCCTTGGAATGATGCTCTCTATTGAAAATTGTTGAATTAATTTCTTTCTTTGAAAAATGGATAATTGGTCAGTTTCTTTTATTTCTGAGATGGGACAATTTCTTTCATTTTAGGGGTAGGATCACTGATGGGATGATTTCCTTTATTTCAGTGCTGTGATGATTTCATTTATTTTAGAATGGCTCTTTTTAATTCAGAGCTGGATTGTTTGCTTTATTTTTACTAGAAGGTTGATTTCATTCATCTCAAAACTTTGATTTTATTCTTCACCCTGTGTCTTCGTGTCATTGCTGTTAGGCTAACAGGCCTACTGCACCCCAATTTTTACCACTCTTCCCTTGTGCAAATCCTTCTCTATAACCCTGAGTTCAGTATCCATAACCCAATCCAATAGTTGTTTACTCCCTCATGTTGCGCCAAGTCCCCAGCTTGAGCTTTACCCACTCTGTAGCTCATCATAATAAACTCTCCTAAAATTCCATGCTTTATTTTTACCCTTCCTCCCATTCTAAAACATACAGTCATAATCACTACTGGTTGATATTATTATTACCTTGTCCTCCCTGGTCCCATCCTCCTTGGTTAGGACCACATAAAGACTAATCCCTTCTGGTAGAGTCCTACAACAGGTGACTAAAAAGGGACTTTTAAATCAAACCACTATTCTGGCTGAAAAAAAAATATGAATAGAATATATAAAAAAGTCATAAAGTCATGATTCTTGTACTTGGGGGAATTCTAGTAACAAGCAGCTGTTGCTTATTAATAGTGTGGTCCTAATATATAATGTTAGTTTATTTAATTGTTTATTTTAAATTCATAGAGGCATTTGCATACATGAGAAATTTTAAAGCAAACTCATTTATATAACCTGGTTCTGTTGTTGCCCTAATGGGTAATTAATATATTCAGTAATACTTTATGGGTATTCATATAAGCCCAAGATGACAAAGTATTGTCTGTGAGCTGCAATCTTATTTGCATATCAAATGATCAATTATATGTTAAGAAGTTCACAGGTTTTAGTATCAAACTTATGAATTACTATCCTTCAAAAAGCTTGACTGATTGATCTTTTCCTTTGTTGAAATACTCGGTTGCTCATCTACTTTAATGTTATTTTGAATGCAGTTTGAAAAGTTGTTAAATTTATTGACTACCACAATTCCTTCCAAAGCTACAGCAGGTGATATACAATGAATCTGCCCTACTGTTATCTGTTACTTATTTTGCTTTATATACATAGCTCCCCTGTAAGAAGTACACAGGACAAAAACATTTCCCCTTGTCAATTGGAATAGTTTACATTTTCCAACCCCTCTAATTTCCTTATTTAGTGACTTCCTGCGATTTATTGGTTATAACTTTGTTGAAAAGATTGTTGAACACATTAGCTATTACCATAAAATATTTATGAGTCAAGTGATGATGATAAGTTTAATTCTTAAATACTCATATATGTAAATTTCTTTAAGGATCATTTCAGATATGAAGTACTAAAATAAAACCTCACTAGACAGAGAGACACTACAACGTTATTAAGCAATGGTAGATCCACTACAAAGTTAAGTAATGGTAGAGCCACTACAATGTTATTAAACAATGGTAGAGCCACTGCAATGTTATTAAACAATGTTAGAGCCATTACAATGTTATTAAGCAATGGTTGACTCTTAATGGCATGTTCACTTCTACAAGGTTTATAACAGTTTATGTGTGTGTGTGTGTATGTGTGTATATATACATATATACATATATATATATATATATATATATATATATATATATATATATAATCTACAGAGAGAGATACTAATACGCAGTAGTGTGGGTGTGGGGAATACAGTCCTACAAACCCCCTCCCCATGCTGCTGTGTGCAGGGGCTGTTTTAATTATTTTTGTAATCGCTACTCTTGATTATTGTTGAGGGTTTAGAATGTTTTGTGTTTGCAACGCCAAATTTTAATCACAAAACAACTGCATTTTCACCAGGAAGGCTTGTGATTGGTTTGGCATGTATAATCTGAAATGTAGGATTTAATTGGACCTAGTGGGTTTACAAGCATAAACCATATACAGACAAGGCATATTGATATTATTCTTTGATAATAATAATAGTTCTTTGAAATGAGCTAGTGGAAAATCATATATATTTTAAATTTTTATTATCAATAAGAATGGTATTCTTTCACGTGGTGAAAAATTGCAGTGATCTGAAATTCTGAGTATTATTTATTTAATAAGCAAAATGAGCTACCTAAATGGACTTAAGTAGGCAGAGTGCATACCATGCCTTCTTAAGTCAAGTATAAGCATTCTTACTTCTTCCCTAAATTGGCATTATTATTTCTGTAAGTTGACCATCAGTTTTACATTATTTTCCATCATATTTGTCTTGCTTGCAGTACTTTTCTTGTTGCAGAAGTGCTTCTTGCCAATTTTGTAAAGCCATGAATAAATTAGATGCAGCATATTTGATTTAGTGCAAGCTCTGTAAATGAGCCTTATTTACAGGAGCAAAGAGTGCATTTGAATGTGACTTTCTATCCACCCTTTTCTATAATTTTAAAGATTCAGTTTAGCTATATATGTGATTCCTGCTATAATCATGATTCTTCATTTTTCAATAGTCTAGAAAAAAGGAAGAAATAAAGATGAGATTTAGGATAGATTTTGTAAATGAAGTTAGCATTTCAGAAGCTAAGATGACTTTGACTGGGATGTGGTTTCATTTCATTTTGTAAACGAAGTTAGCATTTCAGAAGCTAAGATGACTTTGACTGGGATGTGGTTTCCTTCACTGTTTTGTATCATTCTAAGCCCTGTATATAGAGATGCTTTTGTCTGTACCCCTAATAACCATCTGAGTCAAACCCATATTTTGGACAGTTTAGAAACATATCTGAGGTGTTTTACTGATAATAAAATAATGCATCAATAAAAATAAAAAGTGAGTTGATAAACTCTCCATATGAAGTGGTTATATACACATTTTCCAGTATATAGTTTTAGTCTAGGTTACAGTGTTGTTCATGAGATCTCTGAGTATAGGGATTTATGTGTATATATTTGAGTTCACATTTAAATTTCTAGAATAATTCACATCATGTAAAGAAAAAGGTTACACACATAATGGGCCTATTATTTAAAAAAATACTTCTAGATGAGTCATAGTCGTGGTATAGTTATTTCTAACTTATGTCAGACCTGTTATAGGTTCATAGGTGTTTGCTAGGCTAACGACCACAAGGGCCTTTTTAAGCCTAGCTTTGCATCCCAAATCTCTGACAAGTTCTGATACCCCTGATAAGTGTGTTAAATATAATTCCTTATTCTGTTCATGTTCAGGAGGTGGCATATAATTGCTAGAAAGTTTTCAAAGGAAATTTACTAAAAGAATTATAGAATGTAAGACCAGTCCTTATCATAGGTTCATAGGTTCATAGGTTCATACTAGGCTATCCGCCCAAGGGCATTTATAAGCCTAGCCCAGAGTTTTGTGGCTTTCACCACCCCTTTAGTTTGAAGGATACTATGTCCATTATTTTGCTGTGCCTCTGTCAAGCAGTGACACTGAGGTAATCCCTGGGGTATATCTGCAATCTCCCATCCATTGGTCAAGATTTCTCTTGAACAAGGCCAGCGAGGTGCTCTGCCTCACATGTACCGGGATTTTGTTCCACAGCATAGGGAGTCTTTGGGTGATGAATCTGTCCCTCCAGCACGTCCTATTAATAACCGTGTCAAGGTTTAAGTCTCCCGCCCTTGTAGTTCTGAGGGATCTAGATTTTTTGAGGTGAAGTATGTTCATCAATTCTGGGTTAGACATGGCCTTGTATGTCAGGCACAGGTCACCTCTGAGCAGACGGTAAGCGATTGAATAGAGCTGGAGTTCCTTCAGTCGGGCAGCATAAGACATATTTTTGAGACCCTTTATCATTTTGGTGAGGAACTTTTGGGGCCTTTCCAGTTGCTGCAGGTGTCGGGTCAGATACATTCCGAATGGGGCATTGTACTCAATCATTGGTCTGATGAGTGATGAGTACAGGGGAACGATGACCTCCCTTGATCTAGATGTGAATCCCTTCATAATCAGGTGGGCAATGTAGAAGGTCTTCCTAACTACTTTGGCAACGTGAGTGTCAAATGAAAGGTTGCTGTCAACCTGGGTCCCCAGATCCCTGATAACCTCTTCTGCGCTCAGTGGATTGCCACCTATATGGTAGCTAGGGGTAACCTTGTTTTTCCCGAAGGGTATGACTATGCATTTCTTGGCGTTTAACTTTAGTCCATGGCTCTGGCACCAGTTATCCATTTCTAAGAGACTCTTCTGAAGGATATCTGTGTCAGATGTGTTCTCGACTATGACATCCAGTTTGCAGTCATCTGCAAACTTTGTCAGCCATAACCCTCCTGTGTTTGCTTGTACTTCTGAAAAGTAGATGCCGAACAAGAGTGGGCCCAGGACTGAGCCCTGTGGGACACCACTTGTGACAGGCTTTGAGTCTGACATGGCGCCAGCAACTCTGACCCTGTGGGTTCTGTCACTTAGCCAGTTTGCTACCCATCTTGTGATGTATGGGTTTACCTTTAAGCTGATGAGTTTTTCAATGATACCTGAGTGGGGGTATTGTGTCAAAAGCCTTTGCCAGGTCGAGGTAGGCTGTGTGGACTGCCTTTCCCTCATCAATGGCCTTGGTGACTGTTTCGAAAAGGTCAACCAAGTTTAAAAGGCATGATCTGCCTTTAACAAAGCCAAACTGGGTTGGATCCAAAGTCTGCAAGTCCCCTATGTCTTTATTTATGAGTTCCATTATGATCCTCTCCATAGCTTTGCAGATCAGGCTTGTCAAGCTGATGGGACGGTAATTTCCAGGGTCGGTGGAGGCACCGCCTTTGTGAAGTGGGACCGCAGTTGCCGTACGCCACTCCTTGGGTACGTATCCTGAGGTGAGGCTAAGATTAAACAGCTGTCCTAACTGCGGGTTTAATTCCTCATTGAGTTCGTGGAGCACACAACCGGGGACACCATCTGGTCCAATGGATGCTGTGTTTTTCTCCTTGGAGAGAGCAGTTCTCACCTGAGTGTTAGAGATGTTTGGGGGGCTACAATCCTCTGGTATAGATATCTCTCCTTTTGGGGGGGAGGGGGAGGTTTGCACTGAACCTGTCAGCCAGTATGTTGGCAATGTCTGTAGGTTCAGTGATTTTTACATCATTTTGAACTAATTCTGAGCATATCTGGGAGTTTCCTCCCAGGTTTCTGACATAGCTAAAGAAGGCCTTATGATTGTCTTTTGAGTCCTTAGCGATTTTTCTCTCAAAATTTGCCTTTGATGTTTTTATGAGAGATCGTAGTTTTTTACTTATAATGATCAAAGGTGTCTTACCTTTTAGGGATTTTGCTCTATCTTGTAGTAGCTTCCTCCTTTTGTTGTAGAGCTTGTTTATGGCTGGGGTCCACCAGACTGGACGCTTGCCTTTGGTACAAAGAGTCTTTGTTTTGTTTGGGATTGCCTGATCCATGCAGTCCTGTAGGTGCTGGTAGAAGGCATTTGTAAGTGATTCAGCGGCTTGAGTAATGGTTTCCACAGGCTCGGGGGCCTTAAAAGAGACCACACTAGTCTTTAGAAGTGTGAAGTCGGCTTTTGAGAAGTTCTTCACTGTGGTCTTTTTTATCTCAGGTGGGGGCGGGATGTGGACTTCCAGTGAGATTAGTTTATGATCTGATCTCACCAGTGAGGGGTATACTTCCGGTGTTGAACATTGTGACCTCATGTTGGTGATGAGATCTAGTATGTTTTCTCCTCTTGTGGGGATGGTGACTAGTTGTTCCATGGCATTTGAGTTTATGAACTCTAGGAACCTTTGGGCTAGAGTGTTGGGGCTTGAGTAGTGATCCCAGTCTATATTCGGGTAATTGAAGTCACCTAGTATGATGGTGTTTGGAGATAACATTTATCCCCTCCAGTGTTTTCAGGAAAGCTATGTGAGGTTCCTGAGTTTGAGAGGGTGGCCTGTAACATGCTACAAATTGCAGAGCAGTCTTGCCTATGGTTAATTGCACCTGGATGGTCTCCGATGCATCGTGCATTGCCACCAACCTTGAGGTGTGGGTGTCCTTGATGAATATGGACACCCCCCCCCCCTTTCTTGGTGGTGTCCGGATTTTGGGGCCGGAACGCATGATATGAGGTAAAACCTGATAGTGCCAGGGTGCTCTCAGGAGCCTTGAACCAGGTTTCAGTCACAGCACAGACATCGATGTTCTCCATACTGAGAAGGGCCTCGAGTGCGTGCATCTTGAGGTTGAGACTTCTGGCATTGAGCAGCATTACCCTTAGTTTTTTCCTTTTTGTGTTCTAGGGTGGTAGGTTTAGAATTTGAGCCTTGCCTAAAAAGGCACTATGGGGTGGCAAGAGCCTTTGCCAATATCCGGAAGCCCAGGGGTGACAGGTGCAAGCCATCCCTTGTGAAGCAGCGTGGCTTGTCCAGCATGTCATCCCAGGCAGACAGACATTGGATCCCCTTTGAATGACACCAGAGTTTAAGCCAATTATTAAAGCTGATCATCTTATCTCTGTATTGTGGCATCATTCTTGGTGAAGGTAGGATACTGCTCAAGGTCAGGGTCATACCTGCCTGGGCTTCATAATCAGAGAGCTCCTCTATGTCTCTTCTCATGTAGTCCAGGGAGGTACGTCTCAGGTCGTTCACACCAGCGTGGACAATGACTGAGTTGTACTTGTACCTGCTGTTGAGAGACCTGAGTGCTTGCGTTATGTGGCGGATTCTAGCACCCGACAGGCAGCTTACTGTGACCTTCTCCTTACTCAATCTGGTGAGCGGGACATCAGTGTGTCTGACTATGGAGTCACCAATGACGAGTGTGTCTGGCATTGTGTTTGTCCTTAAGGGCTGTGACTGTTTGGCACACTGACTATGTGGTCTATGTGTTGCATGTGTTGTGTCCTGAGGTGGTAGTTGTTTGGGTGTCTGCTTTGGTGGCCTCTGCTGTTTTGGTAGATTTTTGATCAGAGCCTCCGAGTATGTCTTTGTGTGTTTATGTGTATGATTTGAAGTTGTGATATTACTATGTGAGACTGGGTTTGTGGTGTGTGTGGTTACCTTCTCCTCCTGTCTGGTCTTGCCAGTCCTATGTTGGTTGTTGTGAATCTTTTTTCATGTATACCTTATTATATTTGTCTCCAATGCTTTTCAGAAGCCATTTCTGGGGACAGAGCCTGTGGAAGTTAGATTATTAATTGATTTAATGAATATAATTTAGCATAGTATTTTTTTTATTATTTTTTGCTGAATATTTTAAACTAAGAGAGTGGTAGTGGGTGCAAGGTCGCACTTCTGTTTATGTTAACATACTGATGAATATGTGGAAATTGAAATATTTGCTCAGTTCTGAGTTCTTCAACATTCCTGCATATTTTAGATTTTTTGATGGTATTCTATGAATTCTTTAGTTATATTAGCAACACTTGTGACATTTTGAAGTGTTCATACTCTTGTGGTCAGGACCATATTAATTATCTGGATGTGACCATTTAAAAAAAAATTATAATTTGACATGGTACAAATTTGCCATTTATCATAAGCCTACCTTTTCTAACTCTTATTTGGAATTTTCTAGTTACCATCCTTATTTACAAAAGATTGGATTAGTAAAGGGCCAAATGGTAAAATGGTTGAGTATGATATTTTGTGACATTAAATTTTATACTGAGCTTGAATTTTTAAAAGAGATGATCTGATGTTGTAAATCTTTGTTCATTAATTACTATTAGGACCTTGGTTCCATCCTCGGATCCGATATGGCCATTTCCAAGCTCGCGCCAGCCAAAAACTTTCAGCTAAGACCTACCCATGATACCCCTCTCCTAGTTACTCCAGATCTCATTTACCGCATTCCTACTCAGACGTGCTAGCCATCTGTCTCAAAGCTACATAGAAAATTATCATTTTTAAGATAGTTTCTCTTAAAAATTGTTTATTTTTTAATCAATTTAGCCTTTTCTCACTGTCACCTATAACCTAATTCTATTCCCTACCCTTTACCTTGGTAATTTAATTTCTACCATTATTGGTACTGTCCCTCTATCGTGCCTTTGAGAGGCCCTTCCTTACCACTTGTGGTATTTTTTAAATACCATCATTGGTATTCTCTCACCTTTTTCTCTCCCTTATTTTGTTTTTCCTGTAGGATAGCCTTGTTGCCTTACTATGTCAGGCAAAGCTAAGTTGGGGTTTAAACAGTGTGACAAGTGTGGGTGTAAGATGCCTAACTGGGATACACATGCTTGTTGTGTCTGTTTGGGTGTGGATCATATTAAAGTTGACTGTGATATTTGTGCTAGTTTTAGTAATCGTACACTAGCAGAACGTAATAATAAGCTTATTTTAAAAGGTTTAATCAAGACACCTTTTTCGGAGGCTCTATCTGGGTCAGAGGTCTCACCCCCTCCAAAGACCAAAAAACATAAGGAAAAACGAAGTCACCCGGTTCCTGCATCTTCGTCAGTTACGGAACCTAGTCGGCTCCATGCTTTGCCATGCTCTCGGTGCAGACCTCTTCAGCACCACACTCTGTATCTTCTCCCTCGGTGCCGTCCATGATATTCACCCCCTATTTTGGTTCCAACCTTGGCACCACTGACTTTGGTGCCATCCTTGGATCCAACATTGGCTCCGATGACTGTACCTGCTTCGGCACCATCGCTGGCCATGGTGCCGACAGTTTCTTTGGCTCCATCAGCTCCAATACCCGAATATCTGCCAAGGACAAGATACTCTCCAACTTACTACCCTTTTTTGGAGCAGAGGTTTAGCCCCTTTCTAGAAAGACCTGATTCTCCTTCAGCAGCCTCCTTTAGATTCAGTAGGAGTTTTTCTGAATTAGATCTAGTATGGGTTGTGGACCAGCTCCTGGCAACTAGGGGATAGCCCATTCCAGCTAGACCTTCCATCCGTCTTGGCTCCGAATCTTATAGGTTCATAGGTTCATACTAGGCTATCTGCCCTAGGGCATTTGTAAGCCTAGCCAGAGTGTGTTTGGCTTTCGCCACCCATTTTAAATGTTTTACTATGCCCTTTTTCGAGGTTAGTTTACTGTGCCTCTGTTTAGCAGTGACACAGAAGTGATACATGGGGTAAACCTATGCTCTCCCATCCACTCATCAAGATTTCTTTTGAAGAGAGTCAGTGAGGGACTCTGCCTAACTTGGACTGGGATTCTATTCCAGAGTGAAGGGAGCCTCTGGGTTATGAATCTGTCCCTCCAGCATGTCCTATTTATTTCAGTACTGAGGTTCAAGTCCCTCGAGTGCATAGCTCGATGGGATTTGAATTTTCTGAGGTGCAGCATGTCCATTAATTGCGGGTTGGACATGGCTTTATACATAAGGCACAGATTGCCTCTAAGCAGGCGGTATTCAACCGAGTAGTGCTGGAGTTTCTTTAACTAGGCAGCATATGGTATCTGTTTGAGCCCTTTGATCCTCTTGGTGAGGTACTTTTGGGGTCTTTCCAGTTGCTGCAGGTGTCGGGTAAGGTACATCCCGAAAGGGGCATTGTATTCAATTATGGGCCTGATGAGGGATGAGTAAAGAGGCACAATGACCTCCCTTGATCTAGATGTGAATCCCTTCATGATTAGGTGGGCTATATAGAAGGTTTTTCTAACCACTTTGGCCACGTGGGTGTCAAATGAGAGATTGCTATCAACTTTGGTCCCCAGGTCTCTAATTACTTCTTCCGTACTTAATGGATTACCATCTATGTGGTAATTTGTGGGCACTTTGTTTTTGCCAAAGGAGATGACTATACACTTTTTGGCGTTTAGCTTGAGGCCATGCCTCTGGCACCAGTTATCTGTTTCTATGAGACCCTTTTGGAGGATGCTTGTGTCAGCTGGAGAGTCAATTATGGCACCCAGTTTGCAGTAATCTGCGAACTTGGTCAGCCACAGCCCTCCCGTGTTGGCCTGTACCTCTGAGAAATATATGCTGAACAAGAGAGGTCCCAGGACTGAGCCTTGTGGGATCCCACTTGTAACAGGTTTGGAGTCTGACATGGCTTCAGCAATTCTGACCATGTGGGTTCTTTCCTTGAGCCAGTTTGCAACCCATCTAGTGACATAGGGGTTTATATTTAAGCTGGATAGCTTATCTATGATGCCCGATTGGGGTATTGTATCAAAGGCTTTTGTGAGGTCCAGGTAGGCTGTGTGGACCACCTTTCCCTCGTCAATGGCTTTGGTGACTATTTCAGAGAAATCAACCAGGTTTAAGAGGCAGGATCTGGCCTTAACAAAGCCGAACTGGGTAAGATCCAGTGTCTGTAGGTCCCCAATATCTTTATGAGTTCCATGATGATCCTCTCCATAGCTTTGCAGACCAAGCTAGTCAGGCTTATGGGGCAATAGTTTCCAGGATCCATTGAGGCACCACCTTTGTGGAGAGGGACCACTGTTGCTGTATGCCATTCTTTGGGTACATATCCTGTAGTAAGGCTGAGATTGAACAGTAGCTTTATGTTTGGGTTCAGCTCTTCTTGGAGTTCATGTAGGACGCAGCCCAGAACACCGCCTGGTCCCATTGATGCTGTGTTTTTTGCTTTGGAGAGGGTGGCTCTCATTTGAGCATCTGAGACGTCAGGGGGGCAGCACTCTGCTGGGATAGATAATTGCTCTTTTGGGGGGGGGGGGTTAGTGCTGAACCTGTCAGCCAGGATGTTGGCAATGTCTGTGGGTTCAGTGTATTTTTTGTCATTTTGGACTAACTCTGAGCATATCTGGGAGTTCCCACCCAGGTTCCTAACATAACTAAAGAAATCCTTGTGATTATCTTTAGTGTCTTGTGCAATTTTTCTCTCAAATCTGGCCTTAGATGATTTTATGAGTGCCCGTAGTTTTTTGCTAATACTGATCAGAGATGCCTTCCCTTTTAGGGATTTTGCTCTATCATGCAGTAGCTTCCTCCTTCTATTGTATAGTTTGTTTATGGCTGGGGTCCACCAGACAGGACGCCTGCATTTGGGGGATTGGGTCTTGGTTTTATTTGGGATTGCATGATCCATGCATTCCTGAAGATGTTCATAGAATGCGTTTATAAAGGATTCTGCAGTCTGGGCCATATTTTCCACAGGCCCGGGGGCTTTGAAGGATTCCACCTCAGTTTTGAGGAGTGTGAAGTTTGCTTTAGAGAAGTTTTTCACTGTGGATTTCTGGGCAGGAGGTGGGGTCGGGTTGTGGATATCCAGTGAGAGTAATTTATGGTCTGATCTTACCAGTGAGGGATATACTTCTGGTCTGGAGCATAGAGTCCCCATGTTGGTGATGATCAGGTCCAGTATGTTTTCCCCTCTTGTGGGAGTGGTGACAAGTTGTTCCATAGCATTTGAGTTTATAAATTCTAGGAACCTTTGGCCTAGGGTGTTGGAGCTAGAGTAATGCTCCCAGTCTATGTTTGGGTAGTTGAAGTCGCCCAATATAATGGTGTTTGAGGAGACCTTCATATTTTCCAGTGTTCTCAGGAAGGTCGAGTGGGGTTCCTGGGTTTGAGTGGGTGGTCTGTAGCAGGCTATAAACTGGAAGGCAGTTTTACCCACTGTTAGTTGCACATGGATAGCTTCCGATGCTTCGTGCTGTGCCACCAACCTGGAGGTTTGGGTATCTTTGACGAATATTGATACTCCCCATCCTTTTGTGGTTTGGTCCGAGTTTTGGGGCCAAAAAGTATGGTATGAGGTATAACCTGGTAGTGCTGGGGTGCTCTCGGGAGCCTTGAACCAGGTTTCTGTTACTGCACAGATATCGATGTTCTCCATGCTGAGGAGAGTTTTGAGTGTGTGCATCTTGAGGTTTAGACTTCTGGCATTGAGTAGCATTACCCTTAGTTTCTTTTCCCTTATGATACCTATGGAGGTGGGTTTGTCTTTTGAGCTTTGCCTAAAAAAGGCACTATGGGAGTGGCAAGAGCCTTTGCCAATATCTGAAAGCCCAGGGGTGACAGGTGCAAGCCGTCCCTAGCGAAGCAACGTGGCTTGTCAAGCATATCATCCCAGGCTGACAGGCATTGGATCCCCTTTGAATGACACCAATACTTAAGCCAATTGTTGAAATTGATCATCTTGTCTTCATATTGTGGCATCATTCTTGGTGAGGGTAGGATGCTACTCAAGGTCAGGGTCATACCGGCCTGGGCTACATGCTCAGAAAGCTCCTCTATGTCTCTTTTCATGTAGTCCAGGGAGGTACGTCTCAGGTCATTCACACCAGCATGGGCAATGACTGAGTTATATCTGTACTTGCCTTGGAGTGACCTGAGTGCTTGTGTTATTTGGCGGATCCTAGCACCCGACAGGCAGCTCACCGTGACCTTCTCCTTGTTCAGTCTGGTGAGTGGGACATCAGTGTGCCTGACGATAGAATCACCTATTTCAAGTGTATCAGGTGTGTTGTTTAGCCTTAAGGGCTGTGACTGTTTGGCACACTGGCTTTGTGAACTATGTGGTGCACGTGTTTTGTTTTGGGGTAGCGGTTGCTTGGATGTCTGCTTTGGAGGTCTCTGCTGCTTAGGCAGATTCTTATTTAGAGCCTCTGAGTATGTTTTTGTGTATTTATGGGTTTGGTTTGCTGTTGAAGTAGGTCTATGTGAGACTGGAATTGTAGTGTGTGTGGTTACCGTCTCCTCCTGACTGGTTACGCCAGTACTGAGTTGAGAGAGCTTAGCCTCCAGTTTGGCTATATGGTTGCATCTCTCACATATGTTGGAACTTGTTGGAAGGAGGAGAGGGTTGTCTGTGTACATGAGGCAGTTGTAAGATTGCCTCAATATTCCCAGATTCACCAGCTGGACTGGAGAGGAGATTGACAATTGACCTTTGGACATGCTAGAATAGTATAGGGAAATCCTTTATAATTGAAAAAAGGGCCAATGGGGAACAAGGTACTCAAAGGGAGTTTGTGAGGATGTAGTGCTTTCAATTTTTTAGTGCTGACTTATATAATTGCTTTAGTGAGCAAGTGCCAGGCTTTAGATTAGGAATAGGGTGTTTATTTTGAGAGCTAGAGCAGTTCTAAGGGAAAAAGTGAAGAGCAGACTTTGTGGAGCTGAGAATGGTTTAAACCCAATTAAGCAGCGCTGCCCAATGCTGCGCTATGCACAAAATCACACAAAGCCATGGTAAAGCGGCTTTTACTTTTACTACATCTTCCCCTGTTTATCCTCCACCGGCCTCTACCCAGATCCCAGAGATCTAGGTACCAATGTCCACTCCTGTGCATACTGTCCTGGCTCCAACAGTAGTTTTTCCACTGTCGGTACTGACCACCCATGTTGCATTGGCTCCGGTGGAGCTGATGCTCTATCGGAGCAGTGCTTGGACCGTCCATACCTTGGTACCTAGCCCGGCACCTATTTTCTTGGTGGTGCCATCTATGTCCATGGCTCCAATGACTTCCAGTCCTCTCAGAGCTCCTCACCTGGAAGTGGGCTCCTCAGGGCGGGGTGTGACCCCAGTTCCAAGATTGTCCTTCCCGGTTCCAGGCTCCCATCCCTCCTCAGGCAGGCCTGCTGGCCAGGTGATGGAGAGGGTCCTTCACTCCAAATGCCCCACCAGCATGCACATCTTCCAACCCTCTATTTTGTGACCCCTGGCATGGGAGTCACAAGGACCCCCTTTGAAAGGAACCCCTTTTCCGGAGTCCTCCTCAGAAGATCCCACTGGGGATACACCCAGGAAGAAACAGTGCAAGAGGAAGCACC
Source organism: Protopterus annectens (assembly GCF_019279795.1). NCBI lineage: Eukaryota > Metazoa > Chordata > Ceratodontiformes > Protopteridae > Protopterus > Protopterus annectens. Next base: position 1,399,918,920 of record NC_056745.1, read on the forward strand.
TTGCTTCCCCGGAGGAATCTATCACTGAAGACACTGATTGTGATGAGGGGGAAGGGTCCCCACAGTCTCCCCCAGAAGATGTCTCATTCAGAGACATTCTTGAAATCCTCAAGCAGCAGGGAGACTGGAAGTCCTTTAACCATTCTTCTGAGGAATTGGTGTTCTTGCAGGCCTTCCATGCCCAGTCATCTAGTTCCTGGGTGACCCCACTGGCAGATGACCTTGTTAAGCTAATTTTGCGGTGTGCCTGAAAGGCCCCGGACAATGTAGAACCTGTCCCCCGGAGGCCAGACAAACTTTTAATTACACCTGAAGACCAGCCCCACTGGTCCAAGCAGTTAACAGTTGATTCTATGGTCATGACAGTGACCACCAAGAGGAAACTGGCAGAAGATAGTTCCACTGCCCATCCTCCAAACAGGAAGTCCTGGACCATGGATAGACTAGGGAAGTGGACCTATGCTTCAGTGACCTTCACCATTCAGTCACTGAACTATCTGGCATACTTTACTCACCTCCAAAGGGACCTAATTTCTGAAATGTCTTCCTCTTTGGTGGGAGTACTGCCTGATAAGGTGCGTGATACTGTCACCTCTAAGCTAGCCAACCTTGAGTCCATCTCGAACTCCTCAATGCATTTGATATCTCACACCACCGAGAGGGCAGCTTGAGCTGCACATCAGCCATTGTCATGAGACGTAATGCTTGGATGCGGTTGTGTGACTTTGCAGACCCCTTTAAATCTTCCTTCGTCAATGCACCTGTCAATGAATCTGCACTTTTTAGACCCAAAGAACGAGACACTCCTGCACGTAGTGAGAAAGACAGAAAGACCTTGTCTGCTGTGGGCATACGCTTTTCCAACCCCCAGAGGTTCTACTCCAGGAACCAGAAGGGAGGAAAAATGTGGTTCAAGAAATCCCAAGGATCTTTTCGTGATACTCATGGTGAACAATCCCCCCAGGGCAGAGGGAGCAACTCATATAGAAGACACCTCTTTCAGGGTAGAGGGGGGTCTGCGTAACCAGAGTGCTAGAGATTCTTTCTCCAGCAAACTCTACTAGCGCTCCTGAGCCTTCCTCTGGAAGCAGTCGGGGGTCATTTTTCTCTGCACCTACCAGCCTGGCATCTTATTACTACCGATGTTTGGGTGCAGAGAATAATGTCCAGAGGCTACCAAATACCATTCAGTTTAATTCCCAGACCCATCAAGTGAATCCCCAATGTACCACCCAATCAGAGGGAATTGGCAGCCTTAGAAATAGAAAAGCTGCTAAGAAAGAGTCATCCAACCAGTCCCACCAGACCAGACAGGATCCGGGTTTTACTCAAGGTTCTTTTTAGTGCCAAAAAAAACAGGGGGACTGGAGACCAATCCTGGATCTCAGCCTATTGAATAAATTTATCAAACCTCAAAAGTTCCTGATGGTCATGGTAAAGTCCATTCTTCCCTTCCTGGGGAGGAACAACTGGATGTGCTCTATAGACCTCCAGGACATGTACTACCACATAAAGATGGATCACTGCTCCTGGAGGTTTCTCCACTTCTGGCTGGGAGCCAATCACTACCAGTTCAGGGTACTGCCATTCAGTCTCTCGACAGCCCCCCAGTGTTCACCAAATGTATCACAGTTTTGGTAGCTCATCTTCAACTACAAGGATTCCAGGTGTTTCCGTATCTAGACAATTGGCTCCTTACCGCTCTGATCAGGAATCTCCTAGTCCACAGCCTCTCTTACACTCAAGGTCTCATTCTCCACTTAGGGATTACAATCAACAAGGACAAATCTCAAATGTCCCCAATGAAGACACTGGAATTTATTGGAGCGTTCTTCAACACAACATCCTGTCAAGCTTCTCTCCCCCCTCACAGGCTTTCAAAAATAAGACACCAAATCCAAGACCTTCTTCCTCAGACGTTATGTACCAGCACGTCTTGTACTGCAGCTCTTAGGCTCCATGGCAGCTGCATTACATTAGTACCACTGGCGAGACTGCACTTGAGAATCCTGCAGTGGCTCCTTTCCACAAAATGGTTGTTTCTAACTCACCCACTCAACCACATGATACATCTTACAAACCATTGCAAGGAAGAAATGCTATGGTGGATGAAGCCACAAGCAAATCTTTGGTGTCGATCATTTTGTCTTATCCAGCCCATGGCCATGGTGACCACGGATGCTTCCCTGTTGGGTGGAAATTTTCAGGGAAAAATGGTCCAAGGCACCTGGTCCCCCATGGAGGACAATTTGCACATAAATGTCCTGAAACTGAGGGCAGTTCTCTTAGCGTTGCAAGCGTTCCATTCATCCCTACCCTCTGGGACCATTGTAATTCAGTCAGACAACATATCAGTCATCTGGTATATCAACAAGCAAGGCAGAAGCAGGTCTTACCCCCTGTGTCAGAAAACCATGAGGATTTGGCACAGGGTGATAGCTTCCAATCACTTTCTTATAGCAATACACATTCCCGGGAGTTCCAACCTTATTGCAGACAATCTGAGCAGGAACATCCTGATGCCTCATGAGTGGTCCCTCAACCCTGTAACAGAAGATTGGATCTTCCAAGCTGGGGTAAGCCTTGCTGCAATCTGTTTGCTTCTCCCCTAAACTACAAATGCAGAAGCTACTTTGCTCTGATCCCCCCTCAGGGGGAACCACAGAGGGGTGCTCTAACGCATGATTAGCCCTCGAGTCTTCTGTATGGCTTTCCCCCATTTCCCCTCATTCCAAAATTTCTCCAGAAAGCTCAGAGGTTGAGAAGCAAAGTGATCCTCATTGCCCCCTACTGGCCCCATCAAGTCTGGTTCCTATTTCTATGACCTCATCCGATTCACAGCCCGTGGATCCTGGATCATTCCCAAGACCTGTTATCTCATCCTCAGGGACTTGGTTCCTCCACTTCCAATGACTACCAGGCTGCCTGACATCCCAACTCCTGTTTGAGAAATTCTTCTGGCTTCACACAAACCTTCCACCAGGAAAGTTTATTCTAGTAAATGGACTAGGTTCTCTATTTGGACCAAAGATCAAAACTTAGATTCTTTCTCTTTGCCTATTCAAAAGATCCTACAATACCTGACTACTCTTTTACATACAGGAGCCTCAGCATTGATGATCACTGTACATTTAGCAGCTATCACCAATTTTCATAATGGACTTGAGAATTCATCGATTATGTCACACCGCCTATGCAAGACATTTCTGAAAGGAGTATTACATGTTAAAACCTCTGGGTCAAGCCTCCCTTAGAACCCTGGAACTTGACTTTGGTACTTCAATCTCTCACAGGTCCTCCTTTCAAGTCCTTTGATTCATCTGATTTAAAATATTTGTCATGGAAAACCTTACTTCTATTAGCACTTACCATCAGTGAGAAGAGTATCTGAGCTGCAGGCCTTGAGTGTCAAGAGACCTTACTTGTTCTTCCACACGGATAGGGTGTCCCTTCATACTGACCCTTCTTTCTTGCCCAAGGTAATTTCTGGATTTTCCATTAACCAGTCTATTGACCTGCTGGTTTTCTTCCCTCAGCATTCTAATAGAGGGGAGTACCTTTTGCACACCCTTGATGTGCATCAGCAGCTTCATTGTTATTTGGACAGGACTAAATCTTTCAGAAAAACAGATCAATTGTTTGTGTCCTTTGCAGGACCCAGATTGGGTAAACCTGTTTCCAAAGTGACTTTATCCTCCTGGCTTAAAAACATAATTACCTTTATTTACCAACAGAATAAGCTATCCTTACCTTCCAGAATAAAGGCTCATTCTACCTGATCTATGGCTACTACTGTAGCATTTCATTCCAGAGCCGCTATGGATGACATCTGCACAGCAGCCACTTGGGCAAGACCTCATACCATTATCTCACATTACAAACTGGATTTGGCTTCCAGGGGACGAGCATCTTTTAGTTCTATGGTGCTCAGGAATATCCTTCCTTAGGGCCACCAAGGACTCAAGTTGCTAGGACTCGGTCCTAATAGTAATTAATTAACAAAGATTTACAACATCAGATAAAGAAGTTATGTCTTACCATAACGTTCCATCTGTGTTGTAGATCTTTGTTGATTCATTACTTCCCACCCTCCTTCCCCCTACCTGGACTCCTGGTGGACTTTAGGAACTCCTGGTTAGGGTATTTGCTCAGACAGAGCCTCCTACTATTTTTTCTATTACTACGTCTATTATATAGGGGCGGGCAAACTTGATCTGGAGGAACTAGGAGAGGGGCATTGTGGGTAGGTCTTAGCTGAGAGTTTTTGGCTGGCGCGAGCTTGGAAATGGCCTAATCAGTTCCAAGAATGGAACCAAGGTCCTAATAGTAATGAATGAACAAAGATCTACAACACAGAGGGAACGTTATGGTAAGACATAACTTCTTTTTTCAATCTAGAGGCTACCCAACCTCTTTACTAAGCCTTATTAAAGATGAAGTTTTATCTCAGAGGAATACATATTTCTAACCTGTTATGAGTGAGGGTTAACAGTAATCTCCCTCTCAAAGTATGAGGAATTAGTAGACAAGAGACTGCCTGGAACAAACTATTGCATGATATCTCTTGATTTTATATACCACTGTATAAAATTGTTTGATGTGGAGCTTTTCTCCCAGGGCCTCCACTGTAAATGGACCTAGTTCCAGTCGGACTTTCCTGGTAAACAAAAGTAAAATAAAATAAAATAAATAAATAAAATAAAAAATAAAGAGAGCTTATTTTAAACAAAGTTTGATTTTGCCACCCAGTGCCCATAATTCTTTAAAAACATAAATTATGGTCAACAATTGTAACTTATGTTTTGAGGAAATCCAAATTTGCCTCCCAAATTAGGGACTGACACTAATTTTGCACTTAAGCATGGAAGAAACATCAATAACTTATTCAAACACAGCTATGTTGATGGTAGGACTTTAGACAAGATGTCAAAATGTAGATGTTCTTCTGCAAGCAGATAACCCAAATGTAATGACTGCAACAGCAAATACACTTGAACATCTACATTTATGGTAAGTGCACACAGCTGTACTTTCTTTGTAATCAGTTCCAACATATTTATGAGGGTACATAATGCAGCATTAATAAAAAAATTCAGCCTTTTTTCTGTAAGGTTAAATATAATTGTTTTATGTCAAGAGTGGTATATGTTGATTTATATGGTTCTTGTCAGGCTTTTGATATTGGTAAAATGGAAGATCACTTATGGAGATGTATTTATCAACACATTTGTAGTGCTGGAAAAAATGATGCAAACAATGTTTTGTATAAACATTCAATTAAGTGTCCATCCTTGAAAAGTTTTTTTTTTTATTCTGGAGAGGATATCCCTGCTGCCTGGGGGGGGGGGGGGACTTTTTTTAGAATCTAAAGAATTTATAACGCAGATAGGAATAAATTATGTGGCCTCCATTAGTTTTCTGTAATAATAAGTAATAATTGTCAGTGTGTGTGTGTGTGTGTGTGTGTGTGTGTGTGTGTGTGTGTGTGTGTGTGTGTGTGTGTGTGTTTATGTGTGTGTGTGTGTGTGTTTGTATGTGTATATATATATATATATATATATATATATATATATATATATATATACATATATATATATATATATATGTGTGTGTGTGTGTGTGTGTGTGTGTGTGTGTGTGTGTTTATTTATAAGCTTCTAAATCTTGAAAGCTTATAATCTTGAAATTCAAAATACAGAAGCCAAAATTTTGAAAGTTCAAACATACTGAAAACTCAAAATACTGAATTTCATAATATTGAAAAAACAGAGTACACCAACACTTACAAATAAGAAAAGATATTACTCTTCTCCAACTATTAGCAGGGGGCAAGCCCCCCTGCGCCCCCCACACCCCCTGCTACTTAAACATATCAACTCCAAGATTGCACTCCACAGAAGAAAATGGCAAACATACTATTACATGCTTCATGAGTGCCTGCTGTAACCTTAGTCATGTTCCCTTTTAATTTGCTATACCACAACATAACTCATCTTAGTTGTAGTTAAGTGTGATCTTGGAGTTGATATATTTAAGTAGCAGGGGGTGTGGGGGGTATAGGGGGGCTTGTCCCCTGCTAATAGTTTCAGTAGTCTAATATGCTTTGTCTTTTATTTGTTTCTCTGTGTTCTTCTGGTGGCATATAGTAAGTGTTACTATCCTGTAGTTTTTCAGTATTATGAAATTCAGTATTTTTAACTTTCAGGATTTTGGCTTCAGTATTTTGAATTTCAAGATTATGAGCTTTCAAGATTTAGAAGCGGACCCATATACACACACACACACACACACACACACACACACATATATATATATATATAGCCATGTATTGATTAATTTATGTTTTATAAGTGAAGTTATATTGAAGCCTTTATTGTATGGTTATATAATTAATTACATGACTAGAATTATGTGATTTATAAAACAACAGGCGGACATTAATTATTGTAATGAAATCAATGTGTGATAGGAGATGAAAGTGCTTAATTAAATTGCAAAACTTTTTTTTGTTAGAATATTTTGCTGGTTTGAGTTTTATCACGAACATCTAGAAAAACAAGTTATTTTCCATAAGCTATCACTGGCAATTGTGTTTAGCATATCACACTCTTCATGATAAACAGATAATACTCTTATTAAATATTGACATGTTGTCAAGTTGTAGAACATCAAAAGGAAGAAACTTCATTTTCAAAATGTTTAAGGTATGACTGTCTTAAGGCCCAATTTTATAACTCAGTGTATATTTAACTACTGAAATAGGTTACCATTACATGTAAGGAAGAGCAGTTAATTAACTTTGTTTAAGAGTGCATTAGACAGTTGGTTTGGGAGCAATGTCTATTCTTGGAATATGTAACTTGCTTTTTGATGGTCTTTGAACTTTTTGTAGTATAAATAAACTGTGAAACTATGGTGCGGGACATCATATTACAGTATCATATCAAGCTACACTTTTTTTCCACAGAGACTGTGGGAAAAAGATTCACATGGCTGAAATTAGTCAGTAATCCTACAAGGCATGCTTTCAGTAGATTTGCACATGAAAATTATCCAGCATAAATTCAAAATACATATCAACATGTTTTCTTATTTTTTTGAACTAACACTGTCAGTCTTGGTAAAAAGAAAACTGTTGAACCTAAGCAAATCTGATTTTACTTTTGTTCAAGGTAGCATGATAGTGACTATAGTGAATTTAAAATTTTTTGTGCTGGGCTGCTTGGATGAATGATAAATGCTGGTTTAAACAAGGATTTGTTGCATTTTATGGTGTAATGATAGTATGAAATGCCATTTGCTTTTTTAAAACAATTGATTTGTCTTTGTAATTATTTTTGCAAATAAACATTTTGTTTGAGTTTGTGAATGTGTTTTTCTATATTTTTTTATTATTCAGGTATGACATTTGAATTATTTTATAATAAGCTCTGTTCATTAGTTGGGGGAAGACTATGATAGCTGTTTTTCTATTTCCTAGGCTGAAAAAGTGATTTTCTTTAAATTCCTCTGTTTAACCTTTTTTGCTTAGTTATACAGAAATAAACTCATGAATATTTTTTTTTCTTCAACAATCTTGAGTCAGTTTTTTTGGTTTATTCAGACAAATTTATGATAGCATTTTAGGTAATTAGTGCAGAGGAATAAAGCTTTGATACGGTAATGAGCAGCTTCCTCTGTCCGGAGTATAGGGTTTGATTCTTTCCACCATTTTCTTAAAATGTGACTCTGAGCAAGTCACTTAACCAGACAGTGCTCCTGGGTTACCCCTTACAAGGGCCAATTTGTCCAGTAGGCTAACCTGATTAAAAAAAAAAACAAAAAAAGTAAAATAAATAAATATAAAAGGATTGATTTCACTGAAACATATTCTTTCAAGACTGTATATTTGGGGCAAACCTATCCCTCTGCATATCTTTAATCACCTTGGTAAGTTATAAATCTTTACCAAGTTTCCTCAGTGAATGACCTTTGGTAGATTGCCCCTTGACAAACTGTATGACAACTCATTTAACTTTTGCAAGTAGGACTTTTTTTAAGCACTTACAAAATGACATTGGCTTATAAATATGTTATTACAATGTTAGCATTCTATCACTGACACATGGACAATAGCAAGTCATGTATGCTATATACACAAGATTCCACTGTTTTTTCTTTTTTTTCATTACAAACCTGGGGTTTAGTAAGGTTGGGGGCTGTCTTGGCTCCTTTGCAGTCCTTAGTTGGATAAAGGAATTTGTGCCTCTTAACTGAAATGATGGTATTAGCTTACCCTGTTTTAGTTAAAGTGCTTCCTAAAGGCACCCACAAAGCACATATTTTTGTAGGTCCCCCATTTCACATGTCTACACTTTCTTACTTAAATTGAAAAACACAAGGGATGCAGCAGCAGTAAAAAAGGGTAATTTTGCTAAAACAGGTTTCAGTTAAATCTCATTTTGAATGAAGGAATAGCTCCCGCATAAAGTGAGGATCAGAGAATGGACGAATGAGGGAACAAATGAAAGAATAATTGTTCAGTGGGTTCAGACTGACCTTACTAGCATTCCCACTACACAAAAAGCACAAAGTATAGAAACTGATAGTCCCTTGAATTCTAGTAATGTAAAATTTATCAGTAACTATGAGAAGCTCCATTTATGTAATGTTTGGTAACAGTTATAAAAATGCATATACAACTTATTAACTGAACTGTCTTATAATTTAGAATGTTTTTATGCTGCACAAATAATTACTGATGTGTATTTTCAGGATACTTTTATCCTGTAATTTTTTATTGCGTAAAAATATAACATAAGAAAGTAGGAAGAAATTCAAACTGGTTAGCTTGCAGAAAGAAGATGGACTTGTTTACGTTTATATTTTATGGGCTGTACATTGCTGCTAGGAGAAACAATAGAAAAGAAACAGAGGAATTTTTTTAAAATGATTAACCAAATGCATGAAATATGCTACAGCAGCAGTGCCTAGGAAAACAATTTATATGTTACTGAACATGTCTTGCCTTCACAAAGGCTGCTGTGCTGAGTACAGGTGAGCAGCCTGATAATGAATCCAGTAGGCAGGAGTAAAATCAAGAAGATGCAAAAACTAAACCTTCTGAAACATGAATAATGGAGCAAGAGCTTTACTAATCACTCAAACCAAAACAAGGGATTTTTGCATATCTAAAATACCACGAAGTAACCAGCTGCATTGCTGAGAAAAAATATATAATATCACCTGGCAGCAGAAAAGTGCAAGAACTACACTATTTGTATGACCTGTGCACCTTCTGCAGTGAAGTATAATGCCCATAGTACAGCACCTCAGATGTGCAAGCAGTGATTCATAGGCAAATACAAAAGGCTCTGATATCTGGCCTATAGAATATGAGTCAGAATGTGAAGATGGTGCAGTATTAATTTAGTGAGACAAGCAGTTTCCAGGAGACCTACAGAGGGCAGAGGCTGCTAAAGTGGAATGCAGATCGCAGCAGAATAAGATGTCTAGGAAGGTACCACATGGAAGTGATGAAGAAAGTGCAAGGCAGACTGTCTGCTCTAGACTGGCAAAAATCCTGTGAGAAGAGAACACAGATATTATGAGGCCAATTCAAGGAATAACCACAGAGAGAGCAATGGATGAGTGGGCTTGCATGTGGTAATTATGTCAAGCAGCAATTGAGGCAAGTATGGCTACAGGTGTCACATGTTTTAGGAATGGTGTGAGGGCAGGCAAGTATGAAGTGTTCATTCCCATAAAGGAAATATATGCAGCAAGACAGCGGTAAGGAGCAGACAATCTGTGTGTTAAAGCAAGACATTTGCATTGAGAAAAACAGAAAATGTGCTGCAGAATCAAGATAAAAACACTGTCAGTTTCTATACATAGAAACTGTATAATTATAAACACTGCCCAGCAAACACTTTCACAGGTTGCTGGTAAATCTACTTTCATTTAACACTGAACATTCATGCTTATTATATAGCAAAGTTATTTAAAACAAATAGATTGCTTTTTTAATAAGTTCATCAGTTACAGCACCTTTTGCAGCTTTCATCTTATTACACTGAAAATATACAGCAGAGATACCTTTCATATCTACTGCCTGTGTATGCACATTAGCTGTATACCTCAGTATATTAGGAGGTATAGAATATGAACCATGTGTATCATGCATGTTGTACCAATTGAATGACCTTTGCAGTTGAAACTGTGTACAGTCTTACATTTTTGGAAGGAACACAAGCAATTTAAATAGAGTATATGCATGTTCAGCCATCATGCGGTGCAGGTTTGAATTTTTTATGTATTCTTGTATACTTTCTGCCAGTTTAATAGTGGCATCAAGTTCACTTTGTTTTTGATTTAAACAGATCATTTTGTGGTGGTAAATTTGGTTTACCATCATGAAAAAGTTATTTTAGCCACTTGTAGGGTTATTTATAGTTGTTGTTGTTCTTCTTCTTTCGGCTTTTCCCAGTTAAGGGTCACCACAGCGGAACTCCAGTCCACTAATGATTGGCAGTAGATTTTTTACAGTGCCGTGGTGCCAGCTTGATGCCCAACCTTCAATGAAGGTATGCCCATTCACACATGTCTTTCGAACGCCACTCGACCATGGGGAGGACATGCAGACTCCACACAGAAGGCACTCCAGCCGAGAACCGAAGAGGAGAACCTCTTGCTGTGAGGTGACAATATTTATAGTAATAATACAAAATACACAATCATTTCCCAGAAGTGCACTGTCCCGAATATTTTTTCCTAAAAAAAACACACATGTAGAATTGCGCATTATAAATCTTTGAAAAATTCACGACATAGACAAAAATGCTAATGAAAGAGACAAAAAATTTAACTGTATACAAATATTTTAACAGTTATGCTTAAGGAAGTAGAGGTGATATGTGAACATAGGTTATGATGTTGGAGAAGGATATCCTGGGCTGGGATAGATACAGAAGAAAGGTACACAATGACTTGCCTTAATTTTGTCTGGTTTTGGATGGTATAGTAGCAGGAGGTATGTGAAGGATGAGTGAATGGACTGATTGGCCCTTACAGTGGCTTGGAGGTGTATAACTATGGGTCAGCATGCAAGAAGAAAATGTGTGAAGCAGCAAGAATTAAGTATATTAAATATGATATTTGAAAGATTTCAACAAGCACATTAACAGAAAAAATGGTTAAACAAAAGCATTAGTTATACACAGTGATAATGTTGTTTTGCCATCTGGTGTACACCTTAAAGGTTATCTCATGTTACTGACAGCATAATTGCTGAGGTTTACATTGGTTGTTTTACCTTCATAATGCCAATCTCAATATGGTCGACCCCGCGTCCACAAACACCGAAGTGCGAACATCCCAAACGAATTCCACATATCCGAATGACAAATTCTCGCCCCCTTTTTGACCCATGGTAGCACTGGTGTGGAGGTGTGGCACGGCTGGAAATGTCAAAATTCGATATTTATTCGATATTTTAAAAGTTTCACAGTTCTGGTTTCGCAGAAATGGTTCAATGATGTGGCCGGTCGATCATATGTGATCGGCGATATGAAGGTAAACCACATTGGTTTTATCTAATAAATATATTTTTTTAAGAATGCTACTTCCTGGATTCTAGTTTGTGGAATTATCTGTTCTGTATTGTGGAACAATTTTAAGTGTATGCATTCTGTTATAGTAGCCATAGCTCTGTATCCTGAATGTTGTTCTTTACTCAGCAGCATTTGTATTGTGCTAAATATGGAGTATACTGAGGAAGTGGGAGTTATCCAAGGATGACCAACAGTTTTCACATGAGGATAAGATCTTGTGTAATAAAACCCTGTTGCAGTGATGCTGAATCTGGCAGTCACCACAGAGGGTTAAGACTGTCAACTGTAATTCCTGTGGTACAGGGTTGATTCCCTCAGCCCTCACTTGCTGGCTGTATGACCTTGAGCAAGTCTCTTAACCAGACATTGCTCCTGGGTCTTCCCTGAAAAGGGACTCCAGTGGCCATATAGTTAACAAATGGGCATTATTAATATTATTATCATTACAGCTGCTTTTAGTAAGACGAAAAGTAATGCTGGATAATTATTTTTAGGAGGTCAAAGTGATATATTGTTGTCATTAAGTCACTTGTGTAGTTATATTAATTACCAATGTCTTGATGGTAATTCACAATTTTATCAATAGGAAAAACATTTTTTAAATTCAATGTGATTTAACTATATTTTAAAATTGCCAAAATTATTGTATGATATAAATTATTATGCTGTGTCTTTAACTTGGCTGTTAGGATTATGGGATGATGGAGAATGTTGTGATAAAAAAAGAAAAAGAAACAAGAAACTTGACAGATGATATAAAGTTTAAAATGCATTAACAAGAAATCATTGTTGATTACTGTTTTCAAAAAACAAATTGCATTCCTGTGCTCATAACAGAGAAGAAAGGCAGAATTTGTGCCTGTTAAGGACCCTGTAGCAAATTAAAGGAGCACTGAATGGATGGGAAAATTGACAAAAGTAGGGTCAAACATGTAACTAAATGTTTTGAGCGAGGACAAGGTAAAAGTCCCCCACAGCTGTTTCTCAAGGATACTAAGAGTCTAGCACAAGTTTTAGCTCCAAAGCAGAAAATTGAGGAGTAATTAATGTGACCCCATTCTACAAGTATAAACTAGGGGTGGGCTTATGCCTCTGAAATCCAGTTAGTCTTATGTCTTCTGAATGTAAAAATTGTTTATTTGTTCATTCATTCATTTTAATTTTCTATTTGAGATAATGCATTGATTCTCAGGTATCAGTTTCATTTACTGTTTCAATGTAAAGCAGAAAAAGGAGCAGCAGGCAATGAGAACATACCCCAGCCTGGAATAATTATCCATATAACCAGTAATAACCTTCATATTAAACAATATATACACAAGTGAACAGTGAACACTACATGTAAGGTGAGTACAAACAGAAATTCAAAGATAGCCACATTTATGGAAATTTAATTTACGACTATACATTTAAATAGCCAAGTCTTTACATTAACAAGCCATGCAAAGTAGTAATGATTCAAAGAGGGGAATGTTGGTAGAATGAGGAAGGCATACAGTTAATCACTTCTTAGGAGTTAAAAATCACAGAAAAAGCATTTTTGCTGGTAAGCAATTCTTCAGTAGTTTTCCTCATCATATCCCTCTTAAACAATTTCTGAAAAACTAGTATAATTAAGGTACCTTTTAATGCAGGTGAAAATATTCCATTCTTAGTGAAGCTTTCACTGTTTATAAAATAGATGGATCTAACAATGCTTAACATGTGGCAACAAACTTAGTAGGTTTACGGCCCATCTTCTTTATGTCATATGGAGGGATGAAACCACATTATATGTGATACAGCAAAAATTCCAGCCAAAACGTCGGTCCACTCAACATCAGGCTAGTAGAATGCAATTTGAAAATATTTGGGGAGAAAGGAAAGAGAGATACTGATTTTGCAACCTCATCTAAAAAAAAAACATCAAGTTCACAGGAAGAAAGAAATTTCCTCATGCTTTGATAGGTTGACTGCACAGACTATCAGCAACCTGGAACAGAGTGGCTCAATAAGTGCAGCAGAAATGTCACTGAGCAAGAACATTGCCTTTTTAAATCAAAATTCTGAATGGTATGATGAATAATTAGTAGCTAGACTCAAGGAGGCCTATCCTCCAGATAATTAGCAATCTTCTTTGCCTGCACTTCTCACACAGGATATAGGCAAACTGCCATTTGCCAGAAATAGTTGGAACAGGACATATACAAACAGGAACAATTTGATGCATTGCAAGGGTAATGGCTTGCTTATAAGCCAGAATCTACCCATTTGGGTAATCAGCACTGAACTCTCTAAGGGCATATCTGAATGGAGAGATGATAAATCAGTAAGCAAAGATGAGTAGTATTGCTGAAAATGAATTCCTCCTCAAGTCTTGGTAAGTACCTTCATGAGGTAGACCCTGTTTTTCACAAAATCTCTCCAAGACTGTATTTATATAGCATATATCATGGACAGAAATAGGTCAAAAATTAAAAAAGATAGATGGGTACACAAAACCCAAAATAAAAAAAAAGTGCCCAATCCTGGTAGGCACACTGGAACCAGGACTGGATAAAATGACAGTGTAGAATCCCGAAAATATGGAAACATTCTTATAATGGGGCCAGGTTAGGCCCAGGGGGAAGATGCCCGCCCCCCCCTTTTTAGAACGAAGTGGTAGTCCACAAAAATCACAAAAACTGATAGGCCAAAGAAGAGCCATAAAGATGACTGAGTGAACTATTGAGGATAAGAAAGAAATCATGTATGGTTACTATTATGCAAAAAGCCCAGAATTTCCAGACACAAGAAATACAAAAAGATTAAGAGAGAAATTATAGCAAAGAAAATACTTCTACAAGAAAAACTGTCAGAAGACTCAAATAAAAATTTGTATTCATTAACATGACAGATTTGTGAAAAACAGTATATAAACCAAGAATCTCTGATCTGTTTGGAAAAAGAAGCATGTGAGGAAGTGTGAAAATATAAGCAACAAAACCTAGAGATTTTTGAAAAGTATAAAAAAGAAATATGGACATGGGAATGAAAGAGAGATATAATATGGTGCATTATTTATGCAACGGCAAAAGCCAAATTAATCAATATAAAGAAGGCAGCCCCAAAGACAAATACAAGCAAATGCATTCGGCTATGGGAAATTTCACAATAAAAAAATAATATCACAAAGAGGGAATGCAGAAAAGAAGATTAGTAAAGTAGAAGTTAAAAAGTAGAAATTGAATTTTTAGAGTGCCTGCGAAGTGAAGGATTTGGTGTAGAAGGTCTAACACAGGATACATCACAGCATAATGGAACAAGTCCCCAAAGTAAGGAGAAACAGGAAGATCAGGAGACATCTGAAGAAGAAATATGGACATGGGAAAGAAAAAGAGATTTAATATGGTGTAATATCTATGCAAAGGAGAAAGCAAAACTAATCAATACAAAAAGAGCAGCACCAAAGATATATGAAGAGAAATACAGGCAAAGGAATCTGGACATGGAAAACTTTACAATACAAAAAATAAGAAGACAGAAAGGAAAAGCAGAAAAGGAGATTAGTAATGGAGAAGATAAAGAAATAGAAACTGAGGTTATGGACTACCTGTGAAGTGAAGAATTCAGTGTAGAAAATTTAATTCAGAAAGTACCACAACAGGATAGAGTAATGGACATCCAAATTAAGGGGACACCAGTGGAATGAGAAGCAACTGGTCAGGTGACATATGAAAATATTTAGGAGCCTTCCACAGGAAACCAGTATAAATGTTCACTTGAACTGGACAGCAAGGGAAGGAACAGGAAACTGTGGAAACTCTTCTTTTGGCTTTTCCCAGTTAGGGGTCACCACAGCGGATCACCTGTCCACTCATGATTGGCAGTAGAGTTTTACGGTGTTGAGTTGCCAGCCCAGCATCCAACCTTCCATGGAAGGCACAGACATGTACAAACTCATACGTAGGGCCAGTTTAGAGTGTCCAATCCACCTACAGTATGTCTTTGGGATGTGGAGGAAACCGGAGCACCTGGAGGAAGCCCACGCAACCACAGAGAGGACATGCAGACTCTGTACAGAAGGCACCCCAGCCGAGGATCGAACCGGAGAACCTCTTGCTGTGAGGTGACAGCACTAACCGCTGCACCACCATGGCCACTCGAAACTGTGGAAACTCTGATGCAGTCAATGTTGAGGAGTGATAGGCCAGTGAGTTCCCATATGACAGAGCAACAGATGGCACAGGAAAAGAATGTGCCACAGGAAGATGCTACAGAACTTTCTGTAGAAAGCCTGCAGGAAATGGAAAACAAATAACATGCCCTTGGGTGCTTGATTTAATAGAAATAGATAGATAGATAGATAGATAGATAGATAGATAGATAGATAGATAGATAGATAGATTAGATAGATAGATAGATAAACAGACATATTAAGATCAATGAAAGAAATAGACTGCAGATGGTCAATAAAACCTAAAAAGTCAGATGTCTGATAAAACAAATTAACTCAGTAATTAGGACTGCCCATAGAGATCCATGCAATATAATAGAAGTAAGCAGGATACATTATTGTGCAGCTAAATTAACTAATAAAGTTCTACCACAAGAATACAGGGTAGTGAGGAGAGAGGAAGGGTAGAAATTAAATACCATTATGGAAGTATCAAACAGAGAAAACTATCAAGCAGTTAAGACAAGAATTGTCACTGTTAGAAGAGTATAGCAGAGCGAACAGATCAACAAAAATACTTACAAAGATAGATGTGATGAAAGCAATGTGCAGTATTAGAACAGATCAGGATCTATCATGCACTGTTGCAAATAACAAACTAAAGATCTCAGCACAGGTTTAAAAACTTAGATGATACATAGATAAATATAAAGGAAAAATACAACATAAGCAATTTATTGATGACCCAAAAAAGTTTTATACAGAATTGTGAAACAAGATAAAAGGAATTGAAGGACGACCAAAAAAAGAAGAAACAGAAACATTTTGGAGAAGTATTTATGAAGATCCTGTGGAACATAACAAAAATCCTAAATGGATAGAAGAAGTAAAAGAAAGAATAAGAAGTTTAAAGGTGCAGGATATAAATGGGATGAAGTAACACCCAGAGAGATTGAAACAAAGTTAAGAAAATCTTCTAGCTGGAAAACCCCAGTCCCAGATGCAGTATTCTAACTGCTGGCTAAAAGTATTAACATCTTTGCACGAAGATTTAGCCATGAGTAAGAACTATTTATATGCACACCCTGAACAGGAGCTAGGAAAAACAGGCACCAACCTGGCTAACAACAGGAAAAAACAACGCTCCTACTTAAGAGTGAACCTGCAAGCTACCCTAAAAAGTATAGACCAATAACTTGCCTTCTGACAACATATAAACTATACACTGGAATTGATGCCGACAGAGGTAATAGTCATTAGAAGAACACTCAATTATGGCAATAGAACAAAAGAACAATAAAAGAAAGTCATATGGAACAAAGGATCATTTGTTATTAAAGTCATAGTGCAGAACTGTGAAAAGGGGAAATCAATGTATGGCATGGATTGACTACAAAAAGCATTTCATAGTATCCCACATTCATGGATAAAAGAGTGCTTAAAAGTGTATAAGATACACCCTACACTGATAGACTACATTATAGTGACAATGAAACAGTGTCAGACCACTTTGCAACTAAGTCATGATAAAGAACAGGTTATTATTCCAGGGATAAAAATTCAAAGAGGGATATTCCAGGGTGACTCTTTGTCACTGCTCCTACTCTGTAAAAACGCTAGAAACTCTGACCAAACCGAAAAAACTAAATAAATTTAAACCAAAACAGCGAAACGTAGAGTAGACCACAATAAAGGCAATGATTACTTAGCGCTTTCTTCCACTTTATTATACGTGAACTTCCTCAGAAAAAGACACACGCCCCCTCTTACTTGTGTCTTTTATACAATAAATGCAGGATGTGATGTCATAAATTAATTCTGTTTTCACTGATTAATACAACAATGTTTGTAACAATTCAATAAATGTATATAGCATTAATTAAACATAAAATATCATAAACAGTGTTATGTTTGCTTCCACACACTAATTTCTTCTTTTGCAAATAAATATCATTTGGTTATGTTCCCATTATATTAAGCCAAAACATAATACTTGTATTTGATCAGCTTTAAGTGGAGAAATCCCTCACACTCAAAACCAACAGATGGATTGTTCCACTATCACTAACTTTAATTTATTTTTTGCATAAAAATCGTAAACAGTGTTGTGTTTGCCTATAAACTACTAGATAGTTCTTTCACAAATGTTCCTATATAAGAAAGCATATTGTTTATGTTCATTCAATGCAAATGATGACTCCCTCACTGTTGAGTTCCACTATCACAAACCATGTGAACCTAGCGACCCATTAAACTGTCTGCTTATCAGCTTAGGCCATGGCTATAATTTGGCTCCTAAAAAACAACAATGTGTAAAGACTTCTCATCTTCTCTTTGTCGATGATTTAAAACTGTATAGCTCATCAGATGAGGAACTGAAACCACAATTGCAAGTTGTCAAAACTTTTTCAGATGATACAACAATGTAATTTGGTCTTGATAAATGTGCAAAAGTAACCTATAAAGCAGGAAAACTGCAGCACCAGGAAAATATCAGTTTGGGACAAGAATGTGATATAAAATAACATGAAAACTGGAAAAGTGACACAAGTAAGGTCAAAGGTGCAACTAAAAGTTTTGAGCTAGGACAAGGTAAAAGTCCCCCACAGCTGTTCCTCAAGGATACTAAGAGTCTAGCACAAGTTTTAGCTACAAAGCAGAAAGTTGAAGTGGAATTAATATGACCCCATACCACAAGTATGAACTAGGGATGGGCTTATGCCTCTAGAATCCAGTTAGTTTTATGTCTTTTGAATGTAAATATTGTTTATTTGTTCATTCATTCATTCATTTTAATTTTCTATTTGAGATAATGCATTGATTCTCAGGTATCAGTTTCATTTACTGTTTCAGTGTAAAGCAGAAAAAGGAGCAGCAGGCAATGAGAACATACCCCAGCTTGGAATAATTATCCATATAACCAGTAATAATCTTCATATTAAACAATATATACACAAGTGAACAGTGAACACTACGTGTAAGGTGAGTGCAAACAGAAATGCAAAGATAGCCACATTTATGGAAATTTAATTCACGACTATACATTTAAATAGCCAAGTCTTTACATTAACAAGCCATGCAAAGTAGTAATGATTCAAAGAGGGGAATGTTGGTAGAATGAGGGGGACATACAGTTAGTCACTTCTTAGGAGTTAAAAATCACAGAAAAAGCATTTTTGCAGGTAAGCAATTCTTAAGTAGTTTTCCTCAACATATGCCTCTTAAAACAATTTCTCAAAGACTAGTATAATTAAGGTCCCTTTTAATACAGGTGAAAATATTCCATTATTAGTGAAGATTTCACTGTCTATAAAATAGCTGGATCTAACAGTGCTAAATATTTAGCAACAAACTTAGTAGGTTTACGGGCCATCTTATTTATGCCATATGGAGGGAGGAAATCACATTATATCTGATTCAGCAAGCATTCCAGCCAAAATGTAGGTCCACTCAACATCAGGCTAACAGAATGCACTTTGAAAATATTTAGGGAGAAAGGAAAGAGAGATACTGATTTTGCAACCTCATCTAAAAAAATCCCCATCAAGTTCACAGGAAGAAAGAAATTTCCTCAAGCTTTGACAGGTTGGCTGCACAGCCTATCAGCAACCTGAAATAGCTTGGCTCGATAAGTGCAGCAGAAATGTCACTGGGCAAGAACACGGCTTTTTTTAATTAAAATTCTGAATGGTATGATGAATAATTGGTAGCTAGACTCATGGAGACATATCCTCCAGATAAGTAGCAATTTTCTTTGCCTGTACTTCAAACACAGGATATGGGCAAACTGCATTTGTCAGAAATAGTTGAAAAAGGATATATACAAACAGGAGCAATTTGATGCATTGCAAGGGTAATGGCTTGCTTAAATGCCAGAATCTACCCCTTTGGGTAATCAGCACTGAACTCTCTAAGGCCATATCTAAATGGAGAGATGATAAGTCAGCAAGCAAAGGAGAGTAGTATTGTTGAAAATGAATTCATCTTCAAATCTTGGTGAGTACCTTCATGAGGTGGACCCTGTTTTTCACAAAATCTCACCAGACTGTGTTTATATAGCATATATCATGTACAGAAGTAGGTCAAAAATGAAAAAAGATAGATGGGTGCATAAGACCCAAAATAAAAAAGTGCCCAATCCCGGTAGGTGCACTGGTGCCAAGACTTGATAAAATGACAGTGTAGAATCCTGAAAATGCAGAAACATTCCTACAATGTGGCTAGGTCAGGTCCTGGGGAAGATGCCCCCCCCCCATTTTAGAAGGAAGTAGTAGTCCACAAAAACTAGGCCAAAGAAGAGCCATAAAGATGACTGAGTGGACTATTGAGGATAAGAACAAAATTATGTAATGTTACTATTATGCAAAAAGCCCAGGATTTCCAGACACAAGATATACAAAAAGATTAAGAGAGAAATTATAGCAAAGAAAATACTTTCACAAGAAAAAAATGACAAAAGCCTCAAATAAAAATGTGTATTCATTAATACGACATATTTGTAAAAAACAGTATATAGACCAAGAAACAGTGATCTGTTTGGAAAAAGATGCATCCGAGGAAGTGTTAAAATATAAACAACAAAACCTAAAGATTTTTGAAAAGTATAAAAAAGAAATATGGACATGGGAATGAAAGAGAGATATGATATAGTACAATATTTATGCAACGGTGAAACCCAAATTAATCAATATAAAGAAGGCAGTCCATAAGACAAATATAGGCATCCAGCTATGGAAAATTTAACAATAAAAAAATAATATCACAAAGAGGGAATGTAGTAAAGAAGATTAGTAAAGTAGAAGTTAAAAAACTAGAAGTTGAAGTTATGGAGTACCTGCGAAGTGAAGGACTTGGTGTAGTAGGTCTAACAGGTTACATCACAGCATATTGGAACAAGTCCCCAAAGTAAGGAGAAGCAGGAAGATCAGGAGACATCTGAAGAAAAAATATGGACATGGGAAAGAAAATATGGTGTAATATCTATGAAAAGAAAAAAGCAAAAGTAATCAGTACAAAAAGAGCAGCACCAAGAATATATGAAGAGAAATACAGACAAAGGAATCCAGACATGGAAAACTTTGCAATACAAAAAATAAGAAGGAAAAGTAGAAAAGGAGATTAGTAATGGAGAAGGTAAAGAAATAGAAACTGAGATTATGGAGTACCTGTGAAGTGAAGAATTCAGTGTAGAAAATTTAATTCAGAAAGCACCACAACAGGATAGAGCAATGGACATCCAAATTAAGGGGACACCAGTGGAATGGGAAGCAATTGGTTAGGTGACATATGAATATATTTAGGAGCCTTCCACAGGAAACCAGTATAAACATTCACTTGAAGCTGGACAACAAGGGAAGGAACAGGAAACTATGGAAACTCTGATGCAGTCAATGTTGAGGAGTGATAGGCCAGTGAGTTCCCATATGACAGAGCAACAGATGGCACAGGAGAAGAATGTGCCACAGGAAGATGCTACAGAACTTTCTGCAGAATGCCTGCAGGAAATGGAAAACAAATACCGTGCCCCCAGTTGCTAGATTTAATAGAGACAGGTAGCTAGATTAGATAGATAGATAGATAGATAGATAGATAGATAGATAGACAGACAGACAGACATATTAAGATCAATGAAAGAACAGACTGCAGATTATCAGTAAAATCTAAAAAGTCAGAAGTTTGATATAACAAATTAACACTGTAATTAGGACTGTCCATTAGGACTGTCCATGGAGAGCAATGTGATATAACATAAGTAAACAGGATATATTAATGTGAAGCTAAATTAATAACTGATAAAGTTCTACCACAAGAATACAAGGTAGTGAGGGAAGGGAAGGTAAGAAATCGAATATCATCATGGAATTATCAAATAGAGAAAACTATAAAGCAATTAAGAAAAGAATTGTCAGTGTTAGAAGACTATAGAAGAATGAACAGATCAAATACTTAGAAAGATGTGATGAAAGCAATGTGCAGTATTAGAACAGATCTATCATGCACTATTGCAAATAAACTAAAAATCTCAACACAGGTGTAAAAACGTAGATTATATGCAGATAAATATGAAGGAAAAGTACAAAATAAGCAATTTATTGATGATCCAAAAAAGTTTTATAGAGAATTGGGAAACAAGGTGAAAGGAATTGAAAGATGACCAAAAAAAAAGAAGAAATAGATACATTTTGAAGAAGTATTTATGAAGATCCTGTGGAACATAACAAAGATGCTAAATGGATAGAAGAAGTAAAAGAAAGAATAAGAAGTTTAAAGGTACAGGATATAAATGGGATGAAGTAACAGCCAGAGAGATTGAAACAAAGTTAAGAAAAGCCTCTAGCTGGAAAACCCCAGTCCCAGATGCAGTACCTAACTTCTGGCTAAAAGTATTAACATCTGTGAATGAAGATTTAGCCATGAGTAACAACTATTTACATGCACACCCCGAACAGGCACTAACCTGGCTAACAACAAGAAAAACAACGCTCCTACTTAAGAATGAACCTGCAAGCTACCCTAAAAATTAAAGACCAATAACTTACCTTCCAGTGACATATAAACTATACACTGAAATTGATGCCGACAGAGGTAATAGTCATTAGAAGAAAACTCAATTATGGCAATAGAACAAAAGGGCAATATACAAATGTCATATGGAACAAAGGGTCATTTGTTGTTAAATGAAGTCATAGTGGAGAAATGTGAAAAGGGGAAAAAATCTATGTACGGCATGGCTTAACTACAAAAAAAAGCATTTGATAGTATCCCACATTCATGGATAAAAGAGTGCTTAAAAGTGTACAAGATGCAACCTACATTGATCGACTACATTACAGTGACCATGAAACAGTGGCAGATCACTCTGCAACTAAGTCATGATAAATGACAGATTATTATTCCAGGGATAAAAATTCAAAGGGGGATATTCCAGGGTGACTCATTGTCACTGCTCCTATTCTGTCTTGCCCTTAACCCATTACGCTTAGGCCATGGCTATAATGTGGCTCCTAGAAAATAACAAAGTGTAAAGACCTCTCATCTTCTCTTTGTCAATGATTTAAAATTGTATAGCTCATCAGATGAGGAACTGAAACCACAACTGCAAGTTGTCAAAACTTTTTCAGAAGATATAACAATGTCATTTGGCCTTGATAAATGTGCAAAAGCAACCTTTAAAGCAGGAAAACTGCAGCACCAAGAATGTGATATAAAAGAACTTGAGCAAGAGGGAGTGTATACATATTTGGGAAATGATGAATGATCAACAATAAAACATGAACAAATGCAAATATATATATTTGGAAATTGATGAATGATTAACAATAAAACATGAACAAATGCAAATAAAATTTAGGAATATTTTAAAAGACTTAAATTAATCCCAGAAGTGATATCTAGGAACAAAATTCAAGCAATACAGCCAATTTGCTCTTCCTGTCCTAACTTACAGTTTTGGAGTGATTGACTGGCCCCAAAATATGTTGGATAGATTAGACAGGGAAATAAGAAGGATGCTTCATGCCCACCAGATGATTTATAAAAATCAGTGTATACCTAGATTATATATTCCTTGTTCCAAAGGAGGGATGGGCCTCCTTGAAATTGATTACATGTATAGATCTGCAATTGTGGGACTGCACACATATCTGCTGACTTCACAAGACCCAAACTTAGGAATGTTTTGAAACATGAGGAGAATAAATATAAGATGACTTCTCTGCTTAGTTTATCAGTAGCATATCTGCATGAAGCAGGAATGGAAACCAAACCAGAAGTAGATAAAAATCAGGCAGCTACTGTATGTGCCAAAAAACAAAAGAAAGACTATAAGGTGAAGGACCAGATGAGAAGGCAAGAAACGTGGAAAATGCATAAATATAGTTGCAAGTACAGACAACTTCTGAAAGAACCTAATGTTGATCAGGATCAAATTCAGGAATGGTTAAGGGAGTCAAATTCAAACCAAGAGATGAAAGGTGAATATTGGTACCTCAAGATAGTGGACTGTGTACATGTTGGTTTACAAAGTCCATTGAACATGTGGGAGAAACAGACAAATGTAAGTTTTGTAAAACAGAATTGGAAATAGTTGCATACCTCATTGCTGGTTGTGACATACAAATGGCAGAAGGACTGTATACTGAAAGGCATAATAATGTGGCAAGACTGTTGCACTAGGGATTGTGCAAACATTATGGTACTGAAGTGTCTGAAAAACACTGAAAACATCAGCCACAAAGCATCATAGAAAATGATGATGTTGACATCACATAGAATCACCCATTACCAACAGTTCAAAAGATAGATGCTAGAAAACTGGATATAATAGTCCATGAAAAGAAGACAAAAGTAGCATTGATCATTGAAATTGCCACACCCAGTGACTACAGTATCTTGCACACAGAGAGACACAAAGTCATAAATATCAGGATTTGCAGGCAGAAACAAGAGCAATGTGGAAGAAAGATACCTAGACAGTTTCAATAGTAGTAGGAGCAATGGGTATTAAAAAATCTACAATTGTATTTAGATATGTTACCAATACATTTATCCCCATACGAATTGCAGGAGTCATTACTGGGCACATTGCTGGTGCTGTGAACAGCACTTCTGGCTGACATCAAAGATTGAAACAATACTAATTTCATGAACTTTAATTGTACTTTGTCTTAGGAATGGGGGTCCATTCCCGTCATGGTATTAGAAACCCATACGACTTGGAGAAATAAAAAAAAAAGGCAGATTCAATTTGGAAATCAAGTCACAACTATAGGCATATGTGAAATCTTTGAAACTGTATTAGATCAATCTCAGATAACCTAATCTAAGAAATCCCACAGCTGAAATAAATCATAAAATGATCAGACCATGAAACAGGTTCCACCATCAGTCTGCAACTGATCAATGCCAATGAGATAATTATATAGTGAAACATCTTTAATTTGGGTAAAATAGAAAATTCTCAGACCAATAGTGAAAAAAAAAACATAGCAATTCTATTCATTTTATTGACAACTCAAGCATTGACATTACCTGTGATTATCCATCTATGGTACTGTCAACAAGTAAAGTAACGATTCCTTGCAGTATTGTCCCCATGTATCTTTGTAAATGACAAATAAGGAAAAATATACAGTCTGCTTCTGTCCCAGGGATATATTGATAGAAGATGGAGGAATCATGGTCCTTTCAAATACTTATGTGGAGTACAGTGGTATGCTATGTGGATAATACCTTACCTCTTACTCTCAGTAATTAGTCAGACTGATGTTAGCTGCCACAGAACTGAAATTCTCATCGCACCCTGCAGTAAGTTTGAAGTAAAACCAGACTTATATATTAACCTGATATTACACACAGCTGAAACGGAGCAGGAAAAACGGTACTTCAAACGACCAAAAATATAAAGAAATTTATTAAAGTTTGTTAAAATAAAGCGCTTTTCATCTGGTTTAATGACACAGACTTCTTCAGACAATTACTTCTAAAAAAGGCTTGCTATATATACACACAGTTACAAGGAGAACCCAATCAACAGGCAAAAAACAATTAAACAATTAAGCAATGAACTACTACGTACTGTTTTTTTAAAAAGGCAGCCACAAATTCATAGCAGCAACAAAAAGTGATGCATTAGCATTTGTTACTAAAACTATTTTGTCAAAACCACACCTATTAAATTAATATAACTTTGACTTCAGAAAAGCTAAAGACAAAAATGTAATTATATAATATTGACTATAAGAAACAGTAAAAAGTTACACATGTTTAAACATATTTAAAAGTAATGACATTATAAAAGGCTTAAGTGAATAAAAAACTAAGAAACTAAAAAATTAGTAAGCACACAAGCATTTACCAGGATGAAAAGTCTACTAACAATAGACCTGTACAAACAAACTTGTCATCTACATAAACTCTTGATTGTCAAAATACTGCTTATTGAGCAGTTTTCATTGAGACCAGGGGCGTTGAAGGCATTAAGTCTAATCTGCCAAAGCAGTTCTAATTCCTCTAATTTAAAACCTGTTGGACCACCTCTTTCACTTGCTATAACCTGGTCGATGACCATGAATTTGAAGGAATGGTTGGGAAAAAGAGAGATATGTTTTGCTAGAGCATTGTCATGTTTATTTTTTCTAATTGCACAAGAATGCTCGTAAATGCGGTCTCGGAGACGGCGCTCCATCTTGCCTACATAAAATGCAAGACAACTTGCGCACTGGGCCAGGTAGACCACCATTTTTGAGTTGCAATTGACCCTATATTTCAAGTTGTAAGTGTAGTCTTCAAGTTTGAACCTATTAGATTCTGTAATATACTTGCAAAGATTGCAACTTTGACATTTATACATACCCACTACTCTACTTATAGGTCTCTTTTGACACTCAAGCAAGTCTTTTAAGTTTTTTGCTGTCCTAAAAATCACTTTAGGTTTGATCCCTAATTTCTGACACAAACCCTGATCAGTCATAAGTACCGCCCAATTTTTGTATAAAATCTCAAGACAATCCCTACTGTTTGTACTGTAAGTTGTTATAAACATAGAGCTTTCGTTAAGTGGGTCAGAAATGGATTTAGACCTTTAAGAAGGATATGGATCTAAGTCAAGAATAGTATGTTGGTCGAAGTGGACCTCGTCTAGAATAGGTTTATAAATGCGTTTGTCACGTTTTTGGACCACTTCTTCTACAATGTTGCTGACCAAGCTGTCAGGGTATCCTCAATGAAGGAACATGTTTTTAAGAAAAGTACATTCATCGAGGAAATCCTGGTTAAGCGTAACAATATGGGCTGCTCTGACTAGTTGGCCTTTGACCACAGCTCGCTTTTGATGATACGGGTGACAGCTTGTATAATGCAAGAAAGAGTTTGAGTAAGTAGTCTTTCTATGAATACTAGCTGTAAGTCTCCGAAGTTCAATGTTTTTCTTCAGCTGAATGTCCAAATAGGCAATGGACATGGTGTTAAAAGTAGATTTGAACTGGAGAAAATTAGTAGTCGCATTCAAATAATCTACAATTTGTTCACTGATTGTGGCGTCACCGTCTACTACTATAAAGATGTCGTCGAGGTAGCAGGTGTAGTAAATGAACCTGTCACTAAAGCTACAATTGTTAAAGACAAAGAGGTCTTCCCAGTTGGCCATTACTGAATTAGCTACACTCGCCCCACAAGGTGAACCCATGGCGACACCAACTTGTTGTAGATAAAAGTTGTCGGCAAACATGAAGTAGTTGTTCTCAAGTATCAAGACCAATAATTAATTAACTAAAGATATCTCAACATTTTCACCTCCATTCTTTCTCATAAATTGACTGACCCATTCCAAAGCTATGTCGTGTGGTATACATGTATACAGGTCTTTAACATCGACCGTGAGGAAGTTGTAGTTACTGCTAAAGACGAGATTTTTAATGTTGTCAAGAAAAGACCAAGAATCTTTATATATGTGGTTGATTTTCACTAAGTATTTCTGTAGAATGACATCTACCACTTTTGCACAAGGGTACGTAGGTGATCCTCTACCATCCAAGAGTGGATGCATTGGAGGGTTGACAATGTCCTTGTGCAATTTAGGTATTCCAAACAAGTAGGGAAATCTTGGGTAAGATGTACTCATGAAGTTGAAGATGTTCTGGTCAATTCAGCCTTCAATGAACATCTCTTCAATACTGTCCTTTATGGTTTTATAAGTGCCATTAATTTCGGATCTCGAACTAAGTGAGTAAGAGGGACAATCCAAGAGTTGGAGCATTCTTGACTCATAATTGTCTTTGTCAAAAATAGCTAAACCCCCACCCTTGTCTGGTTTACATATTCTAACATTATTAAATCTAATGCTGTCTATACATTCCTTCTCAGCTTTAATGTTGTTAGCAAATGAAGGAAAATTATGACCGAACTTAAACTTTTGACGAATGTCAAGTTCGCATAGTTGTTCGAAAATATTTAATAATGGATGCAGTGGTGGGTTAAAGACACTTGGAATTCTATAACAGTTTACATTAGAAGTAGAATTACCAAAGAACAATAAATTCAAGTTTAGTTTCCTAGTAAACAGTTTAATATCTAGGATAGTTCGAGCTAAATCCAACTTTTGGTTAGGGATGTACGTGTGACCTTTTGCAAAAAGTTCCACTTGGTCTTGGGTTATGTTAACTGTAGAGTAGTTGAATACTTTAAAGTCATTTTCAATATTAGTCAAAATGACCGGTAACTCTGGTGGTACCAAAAAGCTAGGACCGTCTTGACAAATGATGCTACTTACAGTTAAGTTTGGTACATAACCATCAAGGTGGTTGTAGTCACATTCAGGTGGAACCGAAAGCCAAGTGAGGGTATCAGAAGAATTCGCAGCAAGGGCAACCGATGGTGAATCTAATTCCTGTATTGTTTCGTATTCCTTTTCGCTACTTGGTTCGATCTGTTTGTGAATTGTTTTGGTCTCGCTCCTAAAAAATTAGACGTATTAGATCTTAAATTGTAATGACAAGGAGCTTGGTTAACAAAAACACTTTCGTTTTCACTAGCCTCATTCTGTGGAGACCCCTCCAAGCTTACATCTTGGCCAAGTGAATTGTTGACCATGGGGGCTTGGTTATTCTCATAGTTGTTCCTTGTGGGTAGTGCCTGAGTGTTGTTGTTGACGCCGAGTTGAGGAGGACCTCCTGGGCATTTCCAAACTTGCGCTTGTGGCGGAGGAGGATAGGCAGTTCCTTCACTATATGCCTTTACATCCCTGTCGATCTTTTTAGTTTTATTATTCTTAAGTTTGTCAAGATATTGGTCAATACTGACACAAACAGTCTGCTATATTCATATTTGTACCGGAAGAATTGGTGGTCCAATTTAATTTTGAAATCCAAATCAGCAACTTGTTGACTTAGAGACTCCACAGACAAGGTGTAGTGCCTAATCATTAATGTCAGTAAGTCAACACCTTGTTGTTGAAATAATGCTAACAAGTCTTTATGAAATGCTGAGTTCGTTATTAAGCCTGTGGGATACTGGTAATGTCTCAGACCTTTAGGAATAATGTTGCGTTTAAGGCACTCCTAGAAATATGAAATTTCCAGTTGAGTCTTTTTTAATTTAACCAAGAGTTTGTCCAGTAAATTCAAGTTGTACGTAATATCTATGTACTCACTGTTAGTATCAGACCGCTAGAGCTGTTCTGCATTCAAACTTGAAGTGAAAGAGAAATTACCGGTAATCCATTGTTTTATGTCAGGAAGACTTTCAGTGTTGTTAATGTTATTGAAAGGAAGATTTGTAGTTGTGAAAGGAGCTCTTGAAGAGACAGGTTCGACGTTGTTGCCATTAGTAACTGTTGAACTGCCATTAGACGTTACAGGCGAGTCGAACTGTGCTGCCCCTGGTCGAATTGGTGCTGCAAGTACAGGAGCGTCATCAGAAGTGGGTAAGTGGCTGGCCGGAATACTCCTCTGCCCGCACGTAAGACTCAGTCCTCCTGTCAAGCCAGCTCCAATAAAGCTCTGTAAATGTAAAGAACTATTCGTGCCATTGTTGGCTAAAACAGTTACAGGACTGCCCTGTGCAGTTGGATGAAACAAAGGCACAGTATTTTTAGCTTGTTGGTGGTTCTCCAATTTCACTAAACGATCAAGCAACATGTCCATACGATGCATAAGAGAGTCCAAAATGTTGTTACAGTTTCTATCAAGACTGTCATTGTGACAGGAAGGTCTAACCACGATGGGCGATGTAACAACAGTGGGTGGATTATTCAGTATTTCTGGTGTGTTCACGAATGTTGTATCGCCTTCACTGACTCTTGTTTCAGATGCCATAAAAACTAAGAAGACAAGTAAATTAAACACGAACTAGTAAACCAACACAGCTGAAACGGAGCAGGAAAAACGGTACTTCAAATGACCAAAAATATAAGGAAATTTATTAAAGTTTGTTAAAATAAAGCGCTTTTCGTCTGGTTTAATGACACAGACTTCTTCAGACAATTACTTCTAAAAAGGCTTGCTATATATACACACAGTTACAAGGAGAACCCAATCAACAGGCAAAAAGCAATTAAACAATTAAGCAATGAACTACTACGTACTGTTTTTTAAAAGGCAGCCACAAATTCATAGCAGCAACAAAAAGTGATGCGTTAGCATTTGTTACTAAAACTATTTTGTCAAAACCACACCTATTAAATTAATATAACTTTGACTTCAGAAAAGCTAAAGACAAAAATGTAATTATATAATATTGACTATAAGAAACAGTAAAATGTTACAAATGTTTAAACATATTTAAAAGTAATGACATTATAAAAGGCTTAAGTGAATAAAAAACTAAGAAACTAAAAAATTAGTAAGCACACAAGCATTTACCAGGATGAAAAGTCTACTAACAATAGACCTGTACAAATAAACTTGTCATCTACATAAACTCTTGATTTTCAAAATACTGCATATTGAGCAGTTTTCATTGAGACCAGGGGCGTTGAAGGCATTAAGTCTAATCTGCCAAAGCAGTTCTAATTCCTCTAATTTAAAACCTGTTGGACCACCTCTTTCACTTGCTATAACCTGGTCGATGACCATGAATTTAAAGGAATGGTTGGGAAAAGAGAGATATGTTTTGCTAGAGCATTGTCATGTTTATTTTTTCTAATTGCACAAGAATGCTCGTAAATGCGGTCTCGGAGACGGCGCTCCATCTTGCCTACATAAAATGCAAGACAACTTGCTCACTGGGCCAGGTAGACCACCATTTTCGAGTTGCAATTGACCCTATATTTCAAGTTGTAAGTATAGTCTTCAAGTTTGAACCTATTAGATTCTGTAATATACTTGCAAAAATTGCAACTTTGACATTTATACATACCCACTACTCTACTTATAGGTCTCTTTTGACACTCAAACAAGTCTTTTAAGTTTTTTGCTCTCCTAAAAATCACTTTAGGTTTGATACCTAATTTCTGACACAAACCCTGATCAGTCATAAGTACCGCCCAATTTTTGTATAAAATCTCAAGACAATCCCTACTGTTTGTACTGTAAGTTGTTATAAACATAGAGCTTTCGTTAAGTGGGTCATAAATGGATTTAGACTTTTGAGAAGGATATGGATCTAAGTCAAGAATAGTATGTTGGTCGAAGTGGACCTCGTCTAGAATAGGTTTATAAATGCGTTTGTCACGTTTTTGGACCACTTCTTCTACAATGTTGCTGACCAAACTGTTAGGGTATCCTCGATGAAGGAACATGTAAGTATATTACAGAATCTAATAGGTTCAAACTTGAAGACTATACTTACAACTTGAAATATAGAGTATTTTGAAAATCAAGAGTTTATGTAGATGACAAGTTTGTTTGTACAGGTCTATTGTTAGTAGACTTTTCATCCTGGTAAATGCTTGTGTGCTTACTAATTTTTTAGTTTCTTAGTTTTTTATTCACTTAAGCCTTTTATAATGTCATTACTTTTAAATATGTTTAAACATTTGTAACTTTTTACTGTTTCTTATAGTCAATATTATATAATTACATTTTTGTCTTTAGCTTTTCTGAAGTCAAAGTTATATTAATTTAATAGGTGTGGTTTTGACAAAATAGTTTTAGTAACAAATGCTAACGCATCACTTTTTGTTGCTGCTATGAATTTGTGGCTGCCTTTTTAAAAAACAGTACGTAGTAGTTCATTGCTTAATTGTTTAATTGCTTTTTGCCTGTTGATTGGGTTCTCCTTGTAACTGTGTGTATATATAGCAAGCCTTTTTTAGAAGTAATTGTCTGAAGAAGTCTGTGTCATTAAACCAGACGAAAAGCGCTTTATTTTAACAAACTTTAATAAATTTCCTTATATTTTTGGTCATTTGAAGTACCATTTTTCCTGCTCCGTTTCAGCTGTGTTGGTTTACTAGTTTGTGTTTAATTTACTTGTCAGCCTGATATTACACAACAGAGGATCACGGAAGGCTAAATAAGAGCAGATCCTACATACTACTCAGTGAAGGACAACCGATTCCTTTGGAATGAGGAAAAAAAGCAACCCTCTGTCTTGTCACATGGAGTACTACAGATAGTTCTGCAGATAGGAGAGAAAAACAGATGTCAGAGTACTACAGTGAGATAAAGTGATAGATTGCCAAGAGAATGAAAGAGTTAGGACTTTGTGCTTTAGGTGAAGGGAGTAATAAAGGAGGTCATGATAAGGATCTACACACTACTGAAGGGGAATAGTGCAGGGCTGATCCAGGAAATGAAATCCAAAATGGGGGAGTAGAGGACAGTATGTAGACATAAGGATCCATTTTTCGTCTGAACATAAAAAATAGTTATATTTACTTTATAAGCATTCATTTGTGTATGCCAGTGTGTTTTTTGCATATGTGTTGTGTGTGCATGTGTGTATACACATACTTGTACATATATCTAACATATACCTATATCTGCATATAGGGTCAATATTAGAACACCGAAGTCTTAAAACTTTGAATGTTCTAATATCGACCCCTATTCAGCGAATGCTTAAAATATCGAACATGCAGAACAGAAAATTTTTTCCCAGGGAAAAACTTTGCAGTTTCGAAACACATACACACAACACAAGCACACTAAAAAACAGCAATCCACACACATACACTTAAAATCCTACATCTAACCCAACACTAAACTGTACATACACTACTATCTATCCACTTACCTTAACCCAAACCTTAACCCTAAGGTCCATCACTATCACACACTAACCTCACCCGCACCCTAACCCTAACTCACCTACCCCGCCCTAACGTCTGTCACAATCGCACACTTACCTGACCTGCGCCCTAAACCACCTAACCCGCGCCCTAACCCTCACGTCCACACAATCGCACACTTACCTGAACCTGACCCGCAACTTTCCACCACAGTGCTGAAAATAGCAAAGCGACAGAAATGGCCAACCAAATTCTTTCCCTAGGAAAAAATTTGGTGTTCTGCAGCTTTGCTATTTTCAGCATTTGCTGAATAGGGGTAGATATTAGAACATTCAAAGTTTTAAGACTTTGGTCTTCTAATATAGACCCTGTATATATATATATATATATATATATATATATATATATATATATATAAAATACAGATAAATAGAAATTTGGATATATATCAATATCTATATATATATATATATATATATATATATAGATAGATATATATATATATATAAAACATGAACAGCATTAAATATAACAGATCTCTCCCCTTCTCTCTTTTTCCTGTCTCTTTCTCTCTCTCTCTCTCTCTCTCTCTATATATATATATATATATATATATATATATATATACTTGTATACGAGTGTGTGTATGTATGTATCTATGTATATATCTATATCTATATATATATATCTATATATATATATATATATATATATATCTACACATATATATATATATATATATATATATATATGTATAGCTAGCTACATGCACACACACACACACACACACACACACACACACACACACACACACACACACACACACACACACACACACACTCACATGTTTAACTCAGATAGTTAAGGCTATGAGCTATTAATGGGAACTGCATCCTGTGGCAACTGATGACTTGTAAGAAACAACTGAAAGTCTGGTGCCATATTATGATAGGTCAATGACTGTCTACATGGAATCAAATGACAGCCAGGATTAATCACTTTGATCTGCAGACTGCCTCAGTACCCACTCCTTTTAGTCACTTTTATTAACCTTATACAGCTCAAATGTTTGATTGCAACTGACAGGTGTGACCTTATGTAAAACAGACACCTCAGCAAAGGACTCCATGAGTCCCCCATTACCCACTTTTCCCCCTCCTTGCACCACCCTCAGTGCTTCCCTGGCTTTTGCTAGCCTAGCCTCCCATGGCATGTAGATAATTTCTTTCTTTCTGATTTTTTCATACTTTGTCTTACTTTTCAACTATTTCCACCATCTCTTAGAGAAAGTAGTTAAATTAATCCATTGGCCAGGGGGCCACTATATCCCAAGAATCCACAGGGTTCTAAATGTTCAGATGTGCATTTTATAGCTTTATTAACCATTTCATTCATTAATGGCCTGAATAAAACCATGAATAAAGAATAAACTGAATCTTATGTTTTCAAAGAAGAAATAAGCTGCACTCAAAGCTGACAAATAATAGACCTGATGTTGTTAATCTTTGTTCAGTCATTACTGATGGGTTGTCGGTTCTATCCTCGGAACCGAGCCGGCCATATGCCAAGCTTGCATCAGCCAAAAACTCTCGAGCTAAGATGTTACCAAGCATGTCACTCTCCCTGTTACCTCAGGTCTCATTTGCCACATTGCCTAATGGCCGTGTCAAGCCACTTCTCTTGAGCGAAGTATATTTTTTTGATATTTTATCAGATAGTTCAACAATTTACCAAGTTTTATTAATAGCTAAGTCTTTATCTTACCTTATCGCATTATTTTTCAGTATTTTGAAATATTTCTTACCATTTTAGGCAACCTTGTTACCATCGCTGGTAATCTCTTCTTCTTTACCCTCTTGGCTAGCCTCCCTCATACCATTGTTGGTAATTTCTTCTTCTTTGAATAATGATGTCTGACCAAAAAAAAAAAAAAGGAAGTCCTGTTTTTTAAAAGGTGTTTAGATGCACGTTTTGTGTGTATTCTGTTTAGGTGTCTCCCGCCACACTGTTGACCCTCCGTATGGGATATGTAAAACTTTTTCTATTGTACCTTGAATGAGAGGAAAAATAAGTGATTTTAAAGGGCCTCTTAAAACCTTCCTTCAGCAAGGCTATCTCTGGGCCAGAGGTTTCATCGCCTCCTTTGAAGCCCTACAAAATCTTATTGAAACATCCTTGAGGTCTCTTCCATCGTCTCCTGCTGGAGACCCTAGGAACCAAGACTCAAAAAGTTGAAAGTGACAGAACCATTGGAATTGACTTTATCTCCAACTAAGACATCCACACCTTTTTCGGCTCTGAAGCACTTGGTGTGGACCCCTTTGGCACCGAAGTTTCTCGGCGCAGATATATTCGGTACAGTCTCTGGAACTGGTACAGACCTCTTCAGCACCTACCATGGTGCAGACCTCTTTGGCACCTACCATGGTGCAGACCTCTTCTGCACCTATCATAGTGCAGACTTCTTCGGCACCTGTCATGGTACAGACCTCTCCGGCATCGACCAATGGTGCAGACCCCTTCAGCACCAGCCTTGGTGCAGACCCTTTCGGAACCAATGTTCTTTTTGGTTCAGACCTCTTTAGCACTGATGGGCAGACTTTTTTGGCACCAACCTTGGAGTGCAGATGCCTTTGGCACTGACCCTTTTAGTGCAGACAACCTCCTTGGCACCGATGACCTTGTTCTCGGTGCAGACATCTTCGGTACCATCTCTGATGGTGCAGACCTCATCGGCACCAGAGTTTTTGATGCACACTACCGCTACAGCACCGTTATCTTTGGTGCAGACATCATTCATTCAAGCTATGATCAGGACTATCTACGCAGTATGCCTTGTCAATCAACTGCTTGTAGCCAGAGGAATTTCTAGCTCCAGGACATCTCTCCCCTTTGGGGGTGATCATTTTTCTCTGCAGACTCCAACCTATTCTCCTGCATGTCCCACTGGTCACTTCCCAGGACAGTAGCTGTGCTGTTGGTGTGCCTCTGCTTTACAGCCCTCTTGAGACTCTAGACCAGGGGGCTGGTTCATCGGGGTGGGGTGTGCCGCTGGTCCAAGGTTATCGTGCTTGGTTCCAGGCTCCCTTCCCTACTCAGGAGGGTCAGTCATGGAGAGGCCCTTGTCTCGGTAGGCAAGTCTATACTGTCAGAATCTATCTCCTCCTCTGGGCTGCAGCTGACACAAGCCACTCCTGTTGGACACTGGGCATGGGTGTCTCAGGACACCCTCCCACAGGAGACTCCTTATACGTTGTCCTCTCCAGAACTTCCCTCCGAGGAAGTACATCATAAGAGCATGTGGAAGAGGAAGCATGTGGACTCCCCAGTAGAGTCCTTGATGGAAGACACAGATTTCAATGATGGGGAAGGGTCCCACAGTCACCCTCTGATGAGGTGTTCTTTGGTGACATCCTCGATATCCTGAAACAGAGAGGTGACTGGAAGTCCTCCAACCCTTCCTCAGAGGAGTCTGTGTTCCTGCAGGCTTTCTGTGCCTGGCGCCCTACCTCCTGGGTTAATCCACCTGCCAACGGGCTCATCCAGCTTGTCATGCAGCATGCATGGAAGGCTCCTGACACGATTGAAGCTATTCTCTGGAGGCTGAATAAAATCTCATCTCCCCTGAGAGTTATCGCCACTGGTCTAAAGGTCTCCCAGTAGATGCCATGGTGGTGGCAGCCACAACTAAAAAGGAACTGGCACAAGAGAGCCAGACTATCCATCCAACCAACAAGGAGTCCCAGGAGGTGGATAGACTAGGTAAGCATGTTTTCGCATCATCAACCTTTGCAGTCAGGTCCTTGGACTTTTTGGCACATTTCACCAGGCTTCAAAGGGACTTAATAACTGAGCTCTCTAAATCCTTGGCTGGAGCTATCTCTGATGAGGTCCATGACAAAGTGTCCTCACAGTTAGCCACCCTTGAATCCATCTCCAACTCCTCCATGCGCTTGATTTCTCATGCCACGGAAGGAGCAGCTAGAGCAGCGGGTGCAGGCATAGTCATGAGATGGCATGCCTGGATGCGCCTTTATGACATTGTGGACCCCTTCAACGCTTCCTTACTGAATGCTACCATTGAAGCCTCTTCTTTGTTTGGACCCAAAGTAAAGGACTCACTGGCTAGATGTGAACAAGATGGTAAAACCCTATCTGCCATTGGTGTCCGTTTCTCCTCCCCTCAGAGATTTTGTTCCAGAAATCAGGGAAGTAGAAAGATGTGGCATAAGAAATCACATGGCCCTTTCCATGATGCACATGCCAAGTTCTCCCCCAGGGGCAGAGGGGTAAATTCCAATGGAAGACACCCCTTTCAGGGCAGGGGAGGTCCACGAAACCAGGGTTCCAGGGATTCTTTCTCTGTTCAACCCTACCAGCGCTCCTGAAGGACGGCCCAGCTGTTTACCTCTGGAAGCAGTTGGGAGGCATTTCTCCTTGTACCTTTCTGACTGGCAAATCATAACCACAGATTCTTGGGTACAATGGATAATCACCAGAGGCTACCATATCCCCTTCTATCTTTGTCCTGTCCCTCTAAGAAACTAAAGGGAAGAAGCAGCACTACAGATATCAAAGCTGCTACAAAAAAAGAGTCATCCAAATAGTCCCCCCAGACCAGATAGGATCCGGATTCTACTCAAGACTCTTTTTAGTGCCAAAAAAGACCAGGGACTGGAGACCAATTTTGGATCTCAGTCTGTTAAATAAATTTGTAAAGGTACAGAAATTCTGGATGGTCATGGTACAGTCTATCTTTCCACTGTTGGAAAAAGACAATTGGAAGTGCTCTATAGATCTTCAAAATGCATATTACCACATAAAAATGGACAAACCATCGTGAAGATTTCTTCGCTTCGGTGCAGGAACCAGTCATTACCAGTTTTGAGGACTGCCCTTCAGACTGTCTACAGCCCCCAGAGTGTTCACCAAGTGCATGGCAGTCATCACAGCCCACCTGCATCTTCAAGGATTCCAGGTGCTTCCCTATCTAGACGACTGGCTCATTACCACCCCCCACCAGGCGTCTACTGAAAGAAGCCCTGGCATACTCTCTTCACGCAGCACAAACCCTAGGCATTTCCATAAACTGGCAGAAGTCCTATCTTACCCTTTCTCAGTCTCTAGAGTTTATCGGGGTTTTTCTAGACACAAGAAATTGCACAGACTCAAAGGTGCAAACAGGATTTAATCTGCTGGATGTCACATAGCTCTCTACAGTGGTCTCAGCCCTTCAACCCCCCATTAGCCCAAGGCTACAGTGACCATAGGTACCTCCCTGATGGGGTGGGGGGGCTGTTTCAGGGAAAGACAGTCCAAGGCACTTGGTCAAAACTAGAGGTCCATCTGCATATCAATGTCCTAGAACTGAGGGTGGTGTTTCTAGCATTGTAAGCATTCCACTCCATCCTTCCGTCAAGGACTATTGCAATACAGTCAGACAACATGTCAGTAGTCTGGTACATCAACAAACTAGGCAGAACCAAATCATACCCACTATGTCAGGAGGCCATGAGGATATGGCATTGGGCGATAGCTACCAATTGCTTTCTTATAGCTATGCACATTCCTGGGAGCTCCAACATTATAGCAGACAAAGTGAGTAGGTGCATTCTCCAACCTCACGAGTGGTCTCTCAATCCTCTAATAGTGGCGGAGATTTTCTACCACTGGGACTATCTTTGCTGCGACCTCTTTGCTTTCCCAACCAACCATAAATGCAGCAACTACCTTGGACAGTCACCTTGGGACGCTGTAATCCACGATTGACTCTCGGGTCTACTTTATGCATTTCCTCCTCTCCCCAATTTCTGAAGAAAGTCCGCAGGTTGAAGAGCAAAGTAATCCTCATTGCACCATATTGGCCTCGACAAATCTGATTTCCCTCACCTGTTAGATCGACTGTGGAGTCTCAATCTAACACCAGAGTTGATCTCTCTTCTGCAGAACCTGATTCACCCCAACTTGACCAGCCTGAAGCTCACAGCTTGGCTCCTCCACTTCCTGTGATTACCAGGCAGAATGACCTTTCTTCCTCAGTCCGTGACATACTTATTGCCTCTCATAAATCTTGCACCATACTAACATACCTCAGCAAGT
Source organism: Protopterus annectens (assembly GCF_019279795.1). Lineage (NCBI taxonomy): Eukaryota > Metazoa > Chordata > Ceratodontiformes > Protopteridae > Protopterus > Protopterus annectens. The sequence goes on from NC_056745.1 coordinate 1,399,957,414, forward strand.
GGAAAAGATTTACCATATGGTTTAAAGAAAAACATATGGATCCTTTCTCAGCTCCTGTTTCTCTAGTATTGGAATACCTCTCAAATCTTTTTCAATATGGACTATCAGCTTCTACCATTCAAGTTCACTTGGCTGCTATATCTAATTTTCACAACGGTTACCAAGATTCCTCACTTATGTCACACAAGTTGCACAAAACTTTCTTAAAAGGTGTGATTCACTTGAAACCCCCTATTTATTGAGCAAACACAGCCTTGGGACTTGCCATTAGTGTTACAAACCCTGACAGTGCCTCCTTTTGAACCAGCATCCTCTTGCGACCTCAAGTTTCTATCATGGAAGACTTTGTTCCTGGTCACCATTACTTCTGCCAGACATATTTCTGAACTCCAGGCCTTGTGCATCAAACACCCCTATTTGGTTTTCCATAAAGAAAGAGTATCACTGAGAACTAATCCATCCTTTCTGCCTGAAGTGATTTCTGAACTGTCTATAAACCAAACAATTGACCTGCCAGTTTTCTTTGCCAATCATTCAAACAGAGGACAGTATTGCCTACATACCACACACATTGCACAGACAAGTCCATTTTTATTTGGACAGAACGAGACCTTCTCGCAAATCAGATCAGTTATTTCTGACCTTTTCTGGACCTAGATTAGGATGTCCCATTTCTAAGGTCACATTGGCTAAATGGTTTAAAGACTGTGTAACATTTATTTACAAAAAGCATAACATCCCTTTAACTCGAACTGTAAAGTCTCATTCTACAAGGTCAGTCGCAACCTCTGCTGCCTTTCATGCTACAGCTTCTCTAGATGACATCTGTGTAGCTGTAACTTGGGCCAGACCTCATACTTTCATCACTCATTACACATTGGATTTGGCCTCTAGAGGAAGAGCTTCATTTGGTTCAATGGTGCTCAGGAATGTCCTTCCATGAAGGCCTCCCAGGAATAAAGGTAGCTGCGGACTCTATCCCATCAGTAATGACTGAACGAAGATTAACAACATCTGATAAAGAAGTTATGTCTTACCGTAATGTTCCATCTGTGTTGTTGATCTTCATTTAGTCATTACTTCCCACCCTTCTTCCCCCTTCCGAAGGTTTCTGGTGGATCTCATTGTCCTATAACAACAGGTCATTTTGACCAGAGGTAGTCTCTGTTTCTTTCTGCAACTTGCAAACTCAATCTGAGGTAACAGGGAGAGGGGCATGCCAGGTAACATCTTAGCTCGAGAGTTTTTGGCTGACGCAAGCTTGGCATATGGCCGGCTCGGTTCCGGGGACGGAACCGATAACCCATCAGTAATGACTGAATGAAGATCAACAACACAGATGGAACGTTACGGTAAGGCATAACTTCTTTTTCCCAAGAAGTTGAGATGTTAAATGCTTGTGAAGGTACATAAACTATATATTGGAATACTTCCTGTCTCCATACCCTCCTCCAAAATTAGTATTCTTCTGTGTAGCCATCTAGTGTAAGATAGCTATGAAAGTGAAAGGAACAAACATCCACAGTTATATATTTCAAGTTGTTACAGTCATACATATATAAAGAATGCCTTCTTATCACTACTTCCAAAAGACAGCCATCTTCTATCCACAATCTGTTTTTAAACTGATATGAAAGTAGACATACAAATGGCCACAATAATATATTGTTACTTGCTGCTGTCAGACATACCTCTTATACTATTCACAAAAGACAGCCACCTGTTTACACTTCTGGTATTTGATAATGAGGAAATTGTAGCAGACTCAGTCATTTTCATCCACAGACAGCCTCCATATTCAGTAATTAACCACCTTTTTGACTGAGTACACCACTGGTGTCTGATTTTGATACAACAATAACAGCAGTAATAACACTACAGTAATTTATTTCAACCCATTTTATACACACACACACACACACTCTCTCTCTCTCAAACATACATGTACAGGTAATTACAGTCACCAAACACCTTATTGACTGTGCACATCTAGTCATCTGAGATGTGTGATTGTCATCAAAAGAATGAATAAATGCATAAACAATTGCCATATTAATGTATTTCAGATTGTTGCTATCAGACCCATACATTACAACCCATCACAGCCCCCTTCACACACACACACACACACACACACACACACACACACACACACACACACACACATATATATATATATATATATATACATACACACACACACACACAAAGAAAACATTAAATTCCTTTAGAATGACCAGCAATGTAATCAGATCACTCAGAATATTATTTAATTTAGAAAAAAAATTCTGCTGTGTTCACACCATCTGGACATATCTCTGCTATCTTTCTTAGTTGATTTAAGCTGCCTCAGTAAATCAATGCAGATTGAGCCAATGGGAAAGCCTGCTCATTAAAGTATCCAGCAGCCTCTATTGACACCTTATTCCAGGTTCTTTTGTTATTTTGGAAGCTCAGGAACAATGTGTAAATGGAAGCTGCAATGACCAGCTTTTCCCATTGTGTTAGTAGTAGTTACAATTATTATTATTCATGCTTATATTGCCCTGTTGATCCATTACTCTATATAATGGCAGGTTTATTAGAAATAGATTTTGGAAGCTCCATCATGAGTGTCACATTTATCTCTTCATAAGTTTCCTAAGCTGAAGTCACTGATTCAGGTAATGACTTCATTATATCCTCTTGCAGGTCCTTACTGTGAACATTTAACAACTTATCTTCTACTGGCTCTGGAAGCATCATTTCCTCTGTATAGTTGCATATCATCTATTTGCGCAAGGGGATGATATGCCCTGAACAATTATTGTGGCTTCTAAATATAATTTGTGTCCTCGAGTCTGATCCAAAAGTCATCCTTACCCTCCCTCCTTGCTTTAAAACTGAAAAGCTTCTTTGTTGATTTATCATAAAACTGCATTGTTTAGTATTCTTCTTTGAAGAAGCTCTAATACTGGTTACCTAATTTCTGGTATCACCAAAATGAATGATGAAGGGCATTTGGTCTTAAGCTTTCTCTCCATCAAAACTATGCTGGTGAAATCCTCTCCAAAGCAGAGAGAGATAGTGCCCTGACTATGTTTCAAGGAAGTTCCAGTAGGAGCTCACAGGGCAGGATAAGAGTGAGTGCCCAATGCTTGTTCATTCCTCCCTGGAGAGAAGTGGCTCAGAGTAATCACATGGGTGATACCTAGAGGGGCACTAGGTGACTATCCCATGGAACTCAAGTCTATTGGGCCTGTGTTGCCATATTCAAGTTGTATTGGGAGCTCTGGGGAACCCTCAAAGGGCAGCTTTTGTAGAGTTTGAAAGAGCCACCACATGAGAAGGCGGTACTTAATCATGGGAAAGGATGAGTCACCCTGCACATCCAACAAAGGTGACTAGCTCCCTGCCACCTAACTTTTACTATGAGTAGATGAGCTCATGGTAATTTCTGGACTAGACTAATTGGGCCTTGGAATCCACGGGTCTTGTAATCACAGAATAAATAGGTACTGCTGGGATGCAAACAAAGCCTATAAAGGTATATTTCAATATTCATGTAGACAATGCAGCAGTTCATTTAGTTTAAAGAATCACATTTTTTTAAATGTTTTGCTTGGATCATTCTTTCAAATCTGTCATTTGACTAAGGATATTTTCAACTAGATGTAAAGTGTTGATCTCCCCCTCCTTGGCAAATTAATTTATTGCCAAATAAATTATGAACCATTGTCAAATATAACCTGCTCTGCTATACCATGCCTTGAAGAGGTTGATTTCAGCATGTCAATTATAGAATGTGCTAAAATGCCCTTAAATTGGATCACTTTTGGATATTTCAAATAGTCAAAACATAGAAAAAACTGATTGTTACATTGGAATAAATTAATACCTAACTTCAACCAAGTAATAAAGTATAATAAAGTTGAAATTAACTGATGTTTCTGCTTTGGATTTCTGAACATGCCAGACTATACTGTCATCATTTCATCAATCTGCATGGTCCATGCATTTTCCTAGCTCTTTCATCTCGGTATGTCAAGCTACAGAGAGACTCACACAGTTTCAGCAACATCGGATTTCTCTGGAAAACATGTTTTTATTTAAGTTTAAATAAATTAACTATGCAATTTAATTAAAGACAGACATTTGTAAGCAAATAAAAAAACAAACAAAAATCAACAAAACAACTATTTACAAGAGTGTCTACTTAACAATAAACTTTCTGAAGACTTTCAATAGGTAACAATTATTTTCTAAATATTCAACAATTATTTGTTTAGCAGTTAAATTTCATCTTTGTGTTGTAAGAAGTGATTCTGATAGATCTTCCATAGTAAATTTTAAATACTGTGTAAATGAATTTACCTTTCCCAAAAATTCATGTAGTTCTGTCTCTTCTGAATTCCAGATGAGAAAGAGATCATCTACAAAACATGTATAAAATTCTACTTTTTCTTTAAATTCATCCATTTCAAACAGGTACCTCTCCTCCCAGTCTGCCATAACAAGATTGGCGTAGCTATTGGCACACGAAGAGCCCATAGCTACGCCATCTTTTTGTATGTATACATGACTATTAAATGTAAAAACATTATTAAACAGTACTAATTCTAGTAGATCACATATCACATCAATATAAGCATGTGTATGTGATTGGTCTACATGTAGGCGTCTACGAATGCATTCTATCCCCTCCTTATTAGGGATAGTTGTAAAAAGAGATTGAACGTCCAAAGTAACTAGCCAATTAATTCTGTCACTAGGAACCTTTGACATTCGATCATATAACATAATTAAGAATTGTTTAGTATCCCTCAATATATGTGAATATTTATTGACCACCGGTCTAAGTTCAGATTCTAAATATAGGGATATAGGTTCAGTAACCCACCCTCTAAATAAATAAATATTTTATAGGCAAAGGTGGAGTTGTCTCCCACAATTTGTCTAATTCCATCTTCAGAGCATAATACTGCCCAGTTCTTCCTAGAGATTTCTTGCATTGTACAGCCAATTAGAAGGTGTAGCTATGGACACTTCATGTGCCAACAGCTATGCCAACATTGTCATGGCTCAATTGGGGAAACATTACCCACTACGTTTTGAAACTCGAGGAAGCATATGATTTTATTGTATGTTTGTAGATGACCTCTTCCTTTTATGGGAGGGGACACTGCAACTATACAACAGTTCATTCATAACATTAACAGTAGCACTAACTTTTTGAAATTCACCGTGAACAAGGCTTATGACACAACAGACTTCCTGGATGTAAGGATTAATCAGGACCTGGGGGGCAATTGTAACACACAAATATATAAGAAAGGATGTTATAGAAACAGTTACCTTCATAGGCATAGTATGCATCCGAGGCATATATTTAAAAATATCATAAAAGGACAGGGGCTGAGAACCTCTAGGTTGACTACAAATGAAAGTAGCCTGGATGGGGAGTTAACAGGTCTGAAGAATACATTTTTGTATAGAAGATATAAGGAAGATGAAATTAATGATGTGCTGTCTATGGTTCCAAGGTTACGGGAGACTATAGGAAAGCCTTATTTTTCAGAACAGAGGGAAATGGCAGTACCAGGTCAGGAACAAGCTGCCGTTAGGTCAATGAGAATACCCATTACATACTCAAGTAATGTGAATCTCATGCAAGAAATCTATAGGAAGAATTGAGCAGTATTATGCTCTGAACAGATCGTGGGAGACAACCCCACCTTTGTCTATAAAAATAAAAAATTTTTAAAAAGGTTATTATGTTACCCCAGGAACTCATCAGATAATTCCTATAATAGGAACAGAGGCACTTTTTCCTGTTCCATCTGTAATATTTGTCAGTATATCGATAGCAGCAGCACTTTTGTTCGTCCGGATACAGGGAAGACAATAGAGTTTACAGCATTTTCTGATTGTAACACTAGCATTCTTGTTTATTTGGCACACTGTATAGTATGTTCTTCATACTATATAGGTAAACCCAAACGTATGTTAAAGCAAAGGATGAGAGAACACATTTATGATATACACAGGGGGGGCAGATAACAATGCATTGGCTAAACATGTGGCCAAGTATGACAGTACACATACATTTAGATTTATGGTTATAGAAATAATTAGAAATAATGAAAGGAGAGGGGATGTCACCAATAGGACAGAAGTAGCTGAATTAGAATGGATTATTAGTATGAGAGCTACAATGGGGAAGGGGCTCAATGATAAGGCTTCCATAAAGCCAGTTTTACAGGCAAGGAACTTAGTAAAAATGACAATTTGTATGTATGGTTTAAAATTTTAATTGTTTTGTTAATGGTTTTTAAATGATTGTTAATTACATAGGAGTTTTTATTGTTTGGAATATATTTTAAATACCAAAGTAAAGAGATGTTGTGTTGTCTGATGAAACGTCAAAACTTTTTGCGAAAGCGTTCACCATTAAAAGCATCTTTTTTCTGGATACTGGCTGTGGTTTGGTTCTACTATATTTTTCAGTACATTGGCTTTTATCGTTTGGTGGAATCATTTGCTGCACCACATTCTGTTTTTTCTTTGGTATTTTGTAATCTATATTTAAGAGTGAAATTGGTCTATAAATAGAACATGTAGTAGGGTCATTGTCAACTTTTAAGATTGTAGAAATAATTGTGTGTTTCCATGATGGAGGAATACTTGCTAGGTCTTTAATTAAAGAAAAAAACTCTATGTAATATGATTAAGGCTTTTTTTGGGCATTAATTTGTAGAGTTCAGGGATAATACCATCATTACCAGGAGCTTTATTAGGTTTTACTTTAATAATTTGAGCTTGAAGTTCAGGCATTGGAATAGGTTTATCAGATGCTTTCATTTAATCATCAGATTTATTTTTGTATAGTTTCTTATAAAGGTATTAATTATCTCTTTAGGGTCCACTGATGCATTGTGTTGATTAATTTTATTGAAATGATTTCTGAATTCTTTCAGTATACTTTCTACTTCTGTAACCTTTTTTCTTCTCTTGGGTGAATAAATCTCTTTAATATGATTAGATTTGCTAAGTATTTTTGTTCTAATAGCTAAAGTGCGCATACACTTTGGGTTAACAGAAAAAATATTTATTTTAAACCTTTCCAAACTAGTCATGGTTTTATGATTTAGAATCTCTAAATATTTGCTGTTTAAATCATTAATATCTCCTTTCCTGCTAGTATTGTCTTTCTGGTTGTGTAGTTTTAGTTTATCATTTTTTCTTGTATCTAATACAATTCTTTATTCCATTGTTTTTCTTTATCAAATACCAGTTACTGATTTTAACAAATAAGCATGCTTTTACTGCATCCCAAACATACATTTCTAAAATACATTCTGTGTAATTGAAACCCCCATTTGCATCCGATCATTAACATCTTAGAGAAGCAATGCAAAAAAGAAATTCATACATTACTGCAAAATAGCAAGAAGAAAAAAATTCTACAATTTGTCACTCAGTGAGAAGCAGCTTCTCCAAGAATTTGTGCATAACTTTGACATTAGATGTATGAAGCCAGACAAAGGTAGGAGTCTGGTTGTAATGGACCAGGTTGATTATTCTGGACATATGTTGAATTTGCTACATAATGAATGTGTCCACAATGCAGTTTCTATTAATGAAATCAGCCTTGCCTATAGGGCTATCAAAGTGACTGCTGTTGTTTGACAAAATTTCATGGGGCCTTTACAATTATTTTAAAGTGAATTTTCCAATCATTCCAAAAATCTTTGTTATTGCAAAGACCCACTCTAATTTATCAGATCTTCCATTAAGGCTGATTGTGGATGCCAAGGGATTAGTTACAGAACCTTGGCTAAGTTTACTGACCAGAAACGTAAGAACATTTTCTCCTCTTTTTTACATATCGTTAGAAACTCCTGGGATCTTTTAGACAAGCTCAAGGTTATTCCAGCCAAACATCAATTTTTCTTGGTGACATGTGATATACAGAGTTTCTTTTCTGTAATACCACACGATGTGGGACTGGAGTGGTTTCAGCGGATCGTAAGGCAATTTGCATCACTGTCTGAGACTGACGATGATTTAGTCTTCAAATTCATGGATTTGGTGCTTAGTCACAATTTTTACACCTTTGAGGGTGAATATCACAAGCAGACCCTTGGAGTGGCCATGGAACAGCTTGTGCAACTACATTTGCCAACTCTGTACTCTTGAGCTGGGAATTAGAAACACTCTTTCACCTCCCTCTTTTCATTAAGTGTGTTGGGTATTTCAGGTACCTTGATGACTTACTGATTATTTGGCAAGGCATCATGGCTTAGCTGGACAGTTTTATTTCCCAACCCCAGTATAGTGCTACTTTTCTTAAGTTTACTTATGTATGCAAGCTTGACAGAATTAATTACCTTGATATCAATATCAGAAAAGGTGCAAATGAAGAGTTTTCATCTAGTAACTACAGAAAGACAACTTATTACAACACATTTATTTTCTTTGCCAGGTGCCATCCCCTCCATCAGAAGAAGGGTGTGGTAAAGAACCAATACATAAGAGCTTCCAGTTTAACGTCAGAAGGCACAAGGTGCTTGGAGCAATTTGAGATGTTAGGATCCATGTTTTTGGACCATGGCTATTTCCCACCCCTCCTGAATTCCACTGGAGACAAAATATAGGTTCATAAATTGGTACTAATCTATCAGCCCTACAGCCTATACAAGCCTAGCCTTAACAATTCCCTGGCTATTTTGTCCCTGTCTAGCAGGGCGACTGACGTGGTCCCTGGGGTGAATTTCCTTTCTCCCATCCATTCCAAGGTTCCAAAGAGGTGCTCTGCTAGAACTGAGACTTGGACTGAGAGGAAGCACAAATATGCCCCAATCATCAGGAGTGAATTAATTCAAGTTGTAAGAAAAGGCAACCATTTTGGTAGTGAGGGTCATAGCAACATGGTCTTGCACTACACATTGGATGTCAAGGATATAGAGGAAATTTTACATAATAATTGTTTTTTGTTGCAAATTGACAAAAGCACCAAAAATATTTTTTCAGCATTACCATCTTTTAATACACAAATAAACGGAACATAAAATCCCTTTTGGAGAAGTCCACTGACCACCGTGTTGGACTCTAGTCTACTAAGAAATATGGACATTGACAGCAATGCCGCTAAATTAATAGAATCTGTAACAGCCCTCTATTAGTGCAATTTGATATGGTTTGGCATAGTGGAGAGTTCAATTGTACTTCCCAGAGAGTTATATACATGACTACCTGTGCATTACACCTCACATTTTATGTGGGGAAAACCAGAAACACCTTAAACAAGTGCATTTACCAACATCTCTACAGTATTCAATGTAAAGACAGTAAAAGTGCTCTAGCCAGGCATGCCATGCTTTGTACTGGTTTTATGAAGTTCACTTTCTTGGTTTTGGAACAAATTAGCATTCCTCCTTTTGCAGGTGACTGGCAGAACAAGCTGCTTCAACAGGAAATGTACTGGCAATTCAGGCTGGATGCTACACATTTTCCTTGTTTAAATGAAAACATTTCAATTAGTAGTGAGCTTAAAAGAAGAGCTAGTAGACTATGTTGAGGTGCCTTAATCTCAGGCACACTGTTGTCATGTTATTTCTATCTAATTCTGAAGCATTGCATAATTTTCTATAGCTGCTTGTTAACACCTTTTAGTAGGGCTAACATTAAGAAAAGGTTTTTCTCCTTGTGTACATGGGATATTTACACAACTCAATTTAGTTTGTTTACTTTCAATTTTCTTATTTTTTACTGATTACATTACCAATTTGAGATGACTGGTTAGTTTTAGAGGTGTGTCTGTTTTAGTTGCATTTTAAATGGAGTCAGTTTGAGTTGCATTCAGAGTTCTGAGGAAGTCTTGGTAACAAAAAGCTGAGAGTGCTAAACTGTAGATGTGTTTATGGTTTTTCTAGTAAATGTTTCCTACCACTGTTTCGGTGGCTGACAGTTTGGTGTTTTTTGCTGTTCTTCATGTCATTAGCTTGATAACCAGATAAAAATGTTGTGTCACTAAATTCAGAGATCTGAATGTGACATCTTCATTTTACAGCTTTTTGAACTATGGAGGTCTCCTCAAAACGGTATCTGACTCAACTATAATCAGTGAAATGTCTGCAACATCATATACACATTTTAGTGTTTTGCCCATTACAGCTGCTAATGTTCTAATCTAAACTAACACTTAGAAAACATTGTACTTTTCCCTGAATTTGCACCAGACTTCTTTAATAAAAAAGTATTCTAAATAATTAAAAGCCCAACAGCTGCAATACAAAATATAACAGATATTATGTTAGTTTTGTTATTTTATTTAATATTGCGGTGTTTCATTAGAAGAATGCTTAATTCTCCAGCTTTCCTGTTTTAATCATTTACATTTCCTTTTATTTAAAAATTTGAAATGGAGTTATCTATTCAGCTAATTAATAATTTATAAGATCCACCTTCTTCTTTAAATTAGCATATTAAAGCTGTCAACAAATCAGAGTGCTCAACTATGAGCATTCCTAGAGCAGCACTTCAGTGGGAAACTCAACAAAGCCCGAGCTATTAAGCAGTGAAGAGTTAAAGTTTTTAAACTGTAAAAGAAAGCTCAAGCACAAGGAAAAAAAATGAAGCTTTCACTCGTCAACCAACACAGTTCCCTACATACAGTTGCAAAACCTTCTCACCATCTCCATCCCTGTCTTCTCCAACAACAATCACAAACACAATACCAAAAAGAAAAAAGACCTTCCTAACAAAAGGCTCAAAAATGCAACATCACCACTCCCAAACCAGACCACAACATGCAAAAACAAGAAAAGAAACACAAAATGATGAGTACCACATAAAACATGCCCACACTCATCGCCACCAAGCCCCATAAACTGATAGAACACAGAACATTTAGATCAATCCTCCACACTCATCCAAAAGTACACACAAATGCCCCTATGAACCACAGAAGGATCGAACCACCCCAACAAAACACTGCAGCATACACAACCACATTTCCCAATCAAAGACATCACTCAAAGCACAGCACAGCACAGTCTAATCTACAGAACCAAAATAAATTAAAAGAATGAAAGCACCATTTATTTAATTTTTACAAAGAACCAACTGCTACATATAAAGCCTGACATTAGAACCAGTGCAATCTCTCTTGTACTGTTCAGAATAATTACTAGAATCTCATAAAGACAGAACACACAGAAAGAAAATAGAGAAGAAAATAAAACCATAAATAACAAAGACCTGAATGTTATATATATATATATATATATATATATATATATATATATATGTGTGTGTGTGTGTGTGTGTGTGTGTAAGTGTATATATATATATATATATATATATATATATATATATATATATATATATATATATATCTACATGGATCTAGGACATTTCACCGAAACTCATATCACTGAACACAAATCACCAAAAGCATAATTCACCAAAAACACAATTCACCGAACATGGTATATGGCCTTGTTCCCACTGTAGTGTGACCCTGGAGTTGGTATATATAGTAGGAGGGGTGTGGGGGGGCACCACCCTGCCACATATTTCAAGTATATATCATGTTTGGATAACAGTAATAGATTGCAATTACAAGTATGCATGAATATAGTGTAACACATTTAAAATATGTGGGGAGCTACACCCCCCACACCCCCCCATTGTGGGGGTGGTGCCCCCCACACACCCCTACTATATATACCAACTCCAGGGTCGCACTACAGTGGGGACAAGGCCATATACCATTTTCGGTGAAATGTGTTTCGGTGAATTGAGCTTTCAGTGAAAAGTGCACACTAATTTAACTTTCGGTGAAATGTCCTAGATCCATACATATATATATATATATATATATATATATAGATAGATATATGCGTCTACTTGATATGGCCGAAATTTCAAATGTCGACTTTCATATGGCCAAGACCATATGATCGACATTTGAAATCTCGACCATACAAGTAAAACACAAAACACAAACTTACTTATTACTTACTTACTTATATAGTATATATATATATATATATATATATATATATATATATATATATATATATATATATATATATATATATATATATATATATATATATATATATATATATATTATACTATATGAATAATAAAGAAATTAGTATTGTTGCCTGAACTAAGTAAATATATGTATATGAACACTACTGTGTTATAATATAGCTAAATAAAGGAAAGCCATTTAATATTAAAAAAGAAAAGAAATATAAAAAGATTAAGTTACTTTGTGAAAGAAAGCATCCAAGTCTCCTTATTTCCTGATAAACTATTAAGTGGACATAAGAATTTTTTTGGTACATTTTATAAAAAAAAAAAATTATTTATATTTGTAAAATGAAAATAACAGGTATAAGTATTTTATCATATAAATCATTTCTCTTTTAATTTCTTTTTCTTTTCATTTAGTTTCCATCCATTTCTCTCTTTTTGTCTCTTTAAGGATAAGTTGCTCCAATCCATATCTTCAATTTGCTCTAGGATGTTATTAGTTTTTAGGAAAGACACAGTAGTGTCCAAGTCTTCAAAGAATTTGGTTTCATCAGGAAGAAAAATTTTTAGTCTGGCAGGGAACAATAAGTAAACTTTTAACTGCTTCTTCTTAAGTTCTCTTATAAAAGTCAAAGTTAAAAGTCAAAGTCAAAGTAAACTTTATTGTCATTCAGAAACCACACTTGTACAAATACTGAATGAAATTCCGTGTCTCCAGACTCAATGTGCAGACAACATATAGACTATTTTTAGACATATATAACAACTAGCAAAGGAAGAAAAAGTTGTCTTTTAGAAATAACAGCTGCTGAATAGTCATTGTCAAAATGAATTATGTTTTCATTTATTTTAAGAGGTGACTTAGGCCAAGCAGTTTTAAGGATTAATTCCTAATCATGAGAAGAAAAAATCTTACTATTGTAGATCTAGCAGAAGAAGTGTTCTTAGATGAAGATGTAGCCAGAGATCTATGTGCCCTTTCAGTACCATATGACAGTGCCTCTGGCAAGTATAAAATCTTAGGAAGCCAAGAAGTCAAGAAGTTTACCATATTATTACCTTCTATATTTTCCAGGTAAATTCATGATATGCATTTTATTTCTACGAGGTCTATTTTCCAGGTCATCAATCTTATTCATCAGCAGGGTATTTTGTTTTAAAAGAAATTCAGTATTATTTTTATCTTTGTTTAGTCTTCTGTCTATATCATTTAAAGAGTCTTGGATACCAGATATTTGGGTTTTCTGCAGCAGTAGAGCTTCATGAATATGTTCAATTTGCTTAGAATTTCTTTATAATTTGGTGCATGGCAAAGGCTAAGGATAAGGCGTATGGAGAGTTGTATGAAAGGATGGACGCTAAGGAGGGAGAAAAGGACCTGTATAGATTGGCTAGACAGAGGGGCCAAGCTAGGAATGATGTGCAGCAGGAAAGGGTGATAAAGGATAATGAGGGAAACATACTCACAAGTGAGGAGAGTGTGTTGAACAGATGGAAAGAGTACTTTGAGGGGCTGATGAATGAAGAGAATGAGAGGAAGAGAAGGTTGGATGATGTGGGGATAGTGACTCAGGAAGTGCAATGGATTAGCAAGGAGGAAGTAAGGATGGCAATGAAGAGGATGAAGAATGGAAAGGCTGTTAGTCCAGATGACATACCTGTGGAAGCTTGGAGGTGTTTAGGAGAAATGGCAGTGGAATTTTTAATCAGATTATTTAATGAAATCTTGGAAAGTGAGAGGATGCCTGAAGAATGCAGAAAAAGTGTTTTGGTACCAATTTTTAAGAATAAGGGTGATGTGCAGAGCTGTAGTAACTACAGAGTGATAAAATTGATCAGTCACAGCATGAAATTATGGGAAAGAGTAGTAGAAACTAAGTTAAGAAGGGAAGTGATGATTAGTGATCAGCAGTATGGTTTCATGCCAGGAAAGAGCAATACAGATGCGATGTTTGCTCTTAGAGTGTTGATGGAGAAGTACAGAGAAGGTCAGGAGTTGCACTGTGTCTTTGTGGACTTAGAGAAAGCATATGACAGGGTGCCTAGAGAGGAGTTATGGTATTGTATGAGGAAGTCGGAAGTGGCAGAGAAGTATGTAAGAGTGGTACAGGATATGTATAAGGGTAGTGTGACAGCAGTGAGATCTGCAGTGGGAGTGACACATGCGTTTAAGGTGGAGGTGGTATTACATCAAGGATCAGCTCTGAGTCCTTTCTTATTTGCAGTGGTGATGGACAGGTTGACAGAAAAGATCAGACAGGAGTACCCGTGGACTATGATATTTGCAGATGACATTGTGATATGTAATGAGAGTAGGTAACAGGTCGAGGACACCCTGGAGAGGTGGAGATATGCTCTAGAGAGGAGAGGAATGAAAGTCAGCAGGACTAAGATAGAATATGTGTGTGTGAATCAGAGGGAGGATAGAGGAATGGTGAGGATGCATGGAGTAAAGTTGGTGAAGGTGGATAAGTTTAAATACTTGGGATCAACAGTTCAGAGTAATGGCGAGTGTCAAAGAGAGGTGAAGAAGAGAGTACAGGTACGGTGGAGTGGGTGCAGAAGAGTGTCAGGAGTGATTTGTGACAGACGAGTACCAGTAAGAGTGAAACAGAAGGTCTACAAGAAGGTAGTGAGACCAGCTATGTTATGTGGGTTGGAGACAGTGGCACTGACAAAAAGGCAGGAGTCAGAGCTGGATGTGGCAGTGTTAAAGATGGTAAGATTTGCACTGGGTATGACGAGGGCAGACAGGATTAGGAATAGGTATATTAGAGGGTCAGCCCAGGTTGGACAGTTTTGAGACAAAGCCAGAGAGGCGAGATTGCATTGGTTTGGACATGTGCTGTTGAGGGATGCTGGATATATTGGGAAAAGGATGGTAAGGATGAAGCTGCCAGGTAAGAGGAAAAGAGGAAGGCCTAAGATAAGGTTTATGGATGCAGTGAGAGAGGACATGCAGGTGGTTGGTGTGACAGAGCAAGATGCAGAGGAAAGGAAGAAATGGAAACAGATGATCCACTGTGGTGACCTCTAATGGGATCCGCCGAAAGAAAAAGAAGAGTGTCCATTCTCTCCAGTTTTAATGACAGTTCCTGAATATTAGTTAGGACAAATTGAAGCTCTTTTCTGAACAAAGAGTCCTGAAAATTAGTCTTTGTATAACTCATTTTAAAACTGGAAAGAATGATGAGTATATTCCAGGTAAAAGTTTGACAGGAAAATATTATGATATGAAAAAAAAATCTTTGATACAATCCTAAAGGGCACCTTAAAACATATGTATCCACTTAGTTAAATCAATTACGATTGTTTAGGAATATATTTTCCTGTCAGAAATATATAAAGTAGCAGAGCAAGTGAAAACTGCTGCTAACCAGACCACATCCTGGCCGTGGCCCAGCATCTGATTTCTCAACATAGTAGAAATAGTGACCTTGTCACAATTAAACATAAGTCCTTCTATGTACTACAGCTCATCTCTTAATGAAATGTATGGCTTGATAAACTGATGAATCTTTGTCTTATTATCCATATATCTTGCTATGATATCACATAATAACTGTGTGCCAGGTAATCTCTGGTATTAGCTTTCAATTCCTGAAGCTTTTTGCAGTAACTGGTAGATGAGTCACAACCCACAACACTTTTATATCTCTTTCCAGCAATTATACAGTCTCTAAAAAATGCAGTGGTTAGGTTATCTAAATTATGCATCAATTTTCCTTGCTTGTATTAAACTTGTACATCATACTCACAAAAAATTGGCACCATTTCCTGTAGTCTGGTTGCTACTTTTACATACAGATTTCTTAAATATGCTTTGAATGGCTTATATTTAGACCATCAGGAGGACTACAAGGGGGGTACTCCTTTTCAATCTACTTCCAAACATGTTAGATTTTCTAACTTCCCCACATCTAATAAGAGAAAGAGACCTAGATCTATCTTAAGAAGATGCAGTGTTGATATTACCTCATCTTTTGAGGACAGTTCATCATGTACTGACAATGAATCCCTGGCAGCATCAGGGCCACCGACACCCAAGAGGGTCCCAGGTTCTGTCCCTTTAGGACTAGATACAAGCGGGGTGGGCGTAAGCACAAAAGAGCTAGACAATATTCAGGGTTTGTTGAACATGGCTCTGATGAAATAAATGCTTTTTCTCACACAAATGTCTTGAACCTGTCTAATTTTGAACTATCTCCTATACAAATCAATATTTTGAATAAAGGGCTGACATTTATACCCAGTTTTGTAGTGTCTGAGGATGTATTTGCTCAAGATGTTATCAGTTTTTGTAGACTTTTGAATTTAAAATTGTTTTTTGGTGATTCTACTTCTGAGGTGGATCCAGATAAGTTTATATATCATAAGTCCAGTTTTTCACCACCTATGCACCCTTTGGTTTATCAATTCCAGAATAGCATTCTCAAAGATCTACATTTTTCAACTTTTGATCTCCCCTTTAGACATAATAATATCACTGTTGTGGAGAAGGAAGCTATTCTGGAATTACAACACAACAAGAATATTGTTATTATTTCTGCGGACAAGGGTGGAGCTGTTGTGGTACTAAACTGGGTGGACTATGATAAAGAGGCTAAGAGACAACTTTTAGATGAAAGATATTATTCATGTATGCCTATGGATCCCACATTCAGATTTAATGAACAGATTGAACAATTTTTAATACATGCCAGGGATAGAGCCATCATTACTGATGACATTATGAATCCGCTCCTAGTGAAGGATCCTACTATTCAATATATTTATTTCCTACCAAAGATTCACAAGGATCCAGTTCATCCACCAGGGAGGCCTATTGTGTCCGGTAGGGGATATATTACGGAGCCTCTATCTCTGTTTCTGACCAAACACCTCAGGCCCTTGTTACCCTTAATCCGTTCTCGACTACAGGACACCACACATTTCCTGCAAATTGTTTCAGACACACAATTGGATCCCGAATGGCTGTTATGTACATTGGATGTTAGTGCCCTTTATACCAATATACCACACCAAGCAGGATTGGATGCATTAGCTTATTGGCTTGAGGTTTCCAACTTATATAGTTTGGATTTTAATTCTTTCTTGGTGGATATGGCACAATGCGTCTTGACCAGTAACGTCTTCTACTATAAGGACCAATGTTATTGGCAAACCAAGGGGACTGCAATGGGGGCATCTTTTGCCCCTATTTATGCAGATCTCTTTATGGCTTATGTAGAGAATTATATTATTTATGATACAAATACCAACTTATTTTTGCCTTACATTGACATATGGAGACGTTACCTGGATGACGTATGGATGGTATGGACGGGGGATGAATCTGGGTTGTTGGATTTCATTTCATATTTGAACAATAATGATTGGGGATTACATTTCACTGCACATCATAATATTGATACTATAACATTTTTGGATGTACTTATCAATAGGTTACCAGATCACACGCTTGGTACAGAGGTATATAGGAAATTCCCATAATATAATTCTATTTTACATGCATCCAGTTTTCATCCCCCCCATGTAGCACGCAATATTCCAAAGTCACAATTCATCCAGGCCAAACGTATTTGTTCTGAAGAAGCTACATTTTGCAGGAATAAAGTAGACCTGACCAATAGGTTCAAGGATAGGGGTTACAAAGTGGGTACCATTTTAGATGCCAGTCACCAGGTTCATAACATGCCTAGATCTGATTTACTTGTATATAAAGAGCAGACCAAGGATCGAACTCAACCACTTAGATTCACTACTACATATGCCAGGAATTCTGATCGTCTTGTTCATAGTGTACATAGACACTGGAATATTCTTCAATGTGACCCAGATCTTATTACTATCATTCCAGATCAATGTCTCTTTTCATATAGAAAAGGGAAGAATTTAAATGCTTTCTTTAACCACTATAAACACAGTGACTCTAGGTCTAGTTTTGCCATCCAAACAACAATATCAGGGGAACCCTTGCGAGGATGTTTCCCATGTGGTCACTGCACGAATTGCCAGTACATTGATAAATCCAAACACTTTACAAGCAGGAACTGTTCAACTGTATTTGATCTTACCTTTTTTTCTAATTGCAGCAGTGATTGGATTATTTATTTGGCTATGTGCAGTTGCGGTTCTTTTTATGTGGGCCAAACATCACGACCCCTTAAAATACGTATATCAGAACATATTAGTAACATCAAACAAAAGAGATTACATAATGCTCTATATAAGCATCATTTGGTACACTCTTCAGCTAAATTTAGGTTTATGATCATTGATATGGTGTTTGGTAATCGTAATAATAAAACTGGTTGGCATTCCATTCTCAATGCCAAAGAAAAAAAGTGGATTATTAAACTGGGTGGGCTGTTCCCACCTGGTTTACATGAACATCTTTAGTTAACAGCCAATAGACTGTCAGTTTATTTTATTTAAACAGCTCTGAAATGTCATTATCTTTACACTGATGAAGGCTGTGTTTGTTTCCGGCCGAAACCGGTTTGTTTTGCTGTTTAAATGTTATTCTAGATGTTATAACATCAATATGATTTAATACATTTTATTCATTGTCACTGCTTTGCTGGCTATGCTTTCTTTTTTGTTATATTTAGACCATACCATAAGGCGCTTTCTACAGATGTCGTCATAAAACTTTTGACAGGCAAATACTATATCTGATGTTGTAAATCTTTGCTCATTCATTACAGATAGGACCTTGGTTATGTCCTTGGAACCGATATGGCCATTTCCCAGCTCGCGCAAGCCAAAAACTCTCAGCTAAGAACCTACCCACAATGCCCCTCTCCTAGATACTCCAGATCTCATTTGTCACGTTCCTAGTCAGACGTGTTAGCCTTTTTCAGGGAAAGACTGTCCAAGGCACCTGGACCCCCATCAAGGCCAACTTGCACATAAATGTCCTGGAACTGAGGGCAGTTCTCTTAGCATTGCAAGCGTTCCATGCATCCTTACCTTCGAGACCATTGCAATTCAGTAAGACAGCATGTCAGTCGTCTGGTATATCAACAAGCAAGGAGGAACCAGATCGTACCCCCCTGTGGCAGGAAACCATGAGGATTTGGCACTGGGCAATAGCTTCCAATCGCTTTCTTATAGCAATGCACATTCCCGGTAGTCCAACCTTATTGCGGACAATCTGAGCAGGAATATCCTGATGCCTCACGAGTGGTCCCTCAACCCTGTAATAGCAGCTCAGATCTTCCAACATTGGGTCAAGCCTTGCTGTGACCTGTTTGTTTCCCCCCCAAACTACAAATGCAGGAGCTATTTTGCCTTGATCCCCCCTCAAGGGGAACCACCAACGGACTCTCTAATGCACGATTGACCCCGGGACTGCTGTATGCCTTTCCCCCATTTCCCCTCATTCCAAAATTTCTCCAGAAAGCTCAGAGGTTGAAAAGCAAATTGATCCTCATTGCTCCCTACTAGCCACGTCAAGTCTGATTCCCATTTCTGTGGCCTCATCTGATTCACAGCCCATGGATCCTGGATCATTCCCAAGGCCTGTTATCCCATCCTCAGGGAATTATTCATTTGAACCTGTGCAGTCTCAAGCTCATAGCTTGGTTCCTCCACTTCCAATGATTGCCAGGCTGCCTGACATCTCATCTCCTGTTTGTGAAATTCTTTTGGCCTCACACAAATCTTCCACTAGAAAGGTTTATTCTAGTAAATGGACTAGGTTCTCTATTTGGGCCAAAGACTAGTACTTAGACCCTTTCTCTATGCCTATTCAAAGATTCTACAATACCTGACTACTCTTCTACATGCAGGAGCCTCAGCTTCAACGATCACTGTACATTTAGCAGGTATCCCCAATTTTCATAATGGTCTGGATGAGTCTTCAATTATGTCACACCGCCTATGTAAGACCTTTTTGAAGGGAGTATTACATGTTAAACCTCCGGTCAAGCCTCCCTTAGAACCCTGGGACTTGACTCTGGTGCTTCAGTTTCTTACAGGCTCTCTCTTCAAGCCCTTTGATTCATGTGATTTGAAATTTTTGTCATGGAAAACCATACTTCTAGTAGCACTCACCTCAGCGAGAAGAGTATCTGAGCTGCAGGCCTTGAGTGTCAAGAGTCCTTACTTGATCTTCCACATAGATAGGGTGTCCCTTCGTACTGACCCTTCTTTCTTGCCCAAGGTCATTTCTGGCTTTTCCATTAACCAGTCTATTGACCTGCTGGTTTTCTTCCCAAGGCATTCTTTTTTTTCCCCAAAATCTGTTTATTTCAATTTTCTTTTTTCAAATAACAACAACAATACGGTAACTCAAAAACACAAATAAACAATACAAATACCTATCTAAAGAAAACAGACAACAATCTCGTTCCAAGAAAATTATACATATATATATATATATATATATATATATATATATATATATATATATATATATACACAATATATACACAAGAAGTCACTACATCGTCAAGTAAAGTATGAGAATTCTTATTTTCATTTGGTCTCATAAGGGATAGTTAGAATGGGGATAGTCTTTATATAAAGTAAAAATAGAAATTTAACCATTTATTTGTATGTTTAGGGAAAATATCTAGTTACACATATACTAAGAAAAGGGAGAAGATGCAAGAAAGTCTGGTTATACTACATTCATTTCTTATTTAAAGGTTAGCTTTTCATGACAATTTGTAGGCAAATTTTATTTGTCAAGAATTATATCTAGCAAGTAACCCCAATATTTTTGATAATAGCGTTTGTTTTTTGTTTTTGAATAAAATAATTTGTGAGATGAAATATATTTGATAGCAAGATTGCTAAAATGTTCCCATGTAATTGGTAACATGACATTCCAATTCTTTGTAATAAAGAATTTAATAAGGGCACACATCATAATAAAAACATGTTTTAATATTTTTGGGAGTTGATTGATATTAATGTACAATATAGCTGTCTCCCAAGTAAGGGTTGATTTTTCATATCCCATCTTCTCTAATCTTACTCTCAAGGAACACCATAAGTTGTGTATCTTAGTACAGTTCCACATGACATGTAAAATATCAGCTGTTTGATCCAGACAATGGGGACATATGGGCAAAAAGTTAGGATTGAATTTATTTAATTTAGATAAGGTATAATATAGATTGTTATTTACCATAATTTGTGTATATAACAGCTTCTTGAAAGGAATAAATTTGATTGTATTTTCAATGGCTAGTTTCTTATTTTCTTCAGTCAGTGATTGATTTTTCATTTGCCAGTACTTTGAAAATAATAAAGAATTCTGATGTTTTGCACTCATTACAATTTTATAAGTCCTAGAAATTGTTCTCCCTTTAATTGCAAGATTTTCAAGTATTAATTTAACTAAATCTATGTTCTGTAAGTCAGTGTGTATTTGTGAGAATTTAGCATTTATAAGATGATGAAGTTCGTTAAGGATAATGCTATATTTCATAGGAAGTCTGAGTTCAAGTCTCATTTGCCTCATGTTAGAGTCTTTCCATTGGTATATATACCATATTGTGTAGTCTTTTATCAGGAGGTAGTTTGTTAGATTTACTGGTTTATTATTTATTAGTAAATTAGGATTTAGGTGTAACGGTTGTATAAGGACAAAAGTGTCAGCTAATTGCAATTATTTAAATAGTTTCTGAGTTGTAAGAATCGTGTTTTTAATTAGTGGGTGCAAATTCTTTGTGTATATGCTAGCCTGGTTTAAATTCAAGAATGGTAAGGATTTGATATTACAACCAAGGGATTTCAACTGTTCATACCAGATTTTGGTCCACTGGGGTGTCCAAGTATTTATATATGAGTCATAGTTTACTATTTGTATTAGTCTGTATACAGTAATTATACTATAGTAAAGCTTAAAATCAGGTAACCCCAATCCCCCCTTATCTTTGGCGAGTACAAGTTTTGCATATTTAATTCTGGTAGATTTGGGATACCATAAGAATCTTGATATAGCTTTTTCCATGGCAAGGAAGAAGTTTGGGGAAATATTTGAAAAGGTAGCATTTAACTGAAAGAGTATTCTTGGTAAAAAAAAATCATCTTGACAACACTAGCTTTTGACAGTAAAGACATATTAATGTTCTTCCATCTATCCATATCGTTTTGAATATTAGTCCGTGTAGTTACTAGGTTATTGTTTATAATATTTTTGAAGTCTGAAGTAAACATTATTCCTAGATATTTTATCTGGTAGTTTATTTTGATCTCACTCATAGGAAAGTACAATTATTTATGCCCTATAGGATTGAGGGGAAATATGTGTGACTTGTTTAAATTTAAATTAAATTTGAAACTACCAAGAACTCATCAATAACTTTAAGTATTTTTGGGAGGTCAGTAGTGGGGAGTTGGAAGTATATATTTAAGTCAACAGCAAAGGCTGAGTATATAAGATTTGTATTGTGGATTCTGGGAATATGATGAAAAGTTTTTTTGTGAAATAAACAGAAGGAGGGGTTCTAGATAAAGATTAAATAGGTATGGTGAAAGAGGGCATCCTTGTCTTGTACCATTGGATAAGAGTATAGGGTTAGTTATAAGTTTATTTACCTGTATAGTGGTAGAAGCTTTCTGATACAGAACCTGGATCATTTTAATGAATTCTTGAGGAAAACCATATAAAGGCAGTATATTAAAGAGAAAGTGTAAGTTTACTCTATCGAAAGCTTTAGTTACATCTACTGTAAGGGCATTTATCCCTATTAAGTAGTCTTACAATGGTATCTAAAAGGAGGGTGTTGTCACTTGTTTGCTTATTTGTCATAAAGACCATTTGTTGTTGGGAAATAATAGAGGGGTGTATATTCTTAAGTCTATTTGCTATAACATGGGCTAATATCTTAAGATCAGTGTTTATGAGGGCTATTGGTCTATAATTTGTTGGATCTGTTGGGTCAGAATGCGGTTTAGGAATCAACACTGTCTTGGAGTTATTTAAGTATTTGTCTGTTATGCCATATTGTATTATATAGCTGAAAACTTTTAATAACACTTTGGAGATAGGTTCCATGAATAGCTTATAAAAATCCGATGTGTATCCATCAGGCCCAGGGGATTTATCTAATTTTAGTTTGTTTATTGCAGCTTTTATCTCTTTTAAATGTAACGGTGATTTTAAGAGTTTCCTTTGATCTGTAATTTGTGGAAAGTTTATATTATGTATAAAAACCTCAAATCTGTCTGTAGATGATGATAAGGGTATATTGTATAATTTCTTATAAATATCTTCTAAAGCGTTCACTATATCTTGATCTTTATATTTCACCTATCCATATTTTATTTATTTGATCCTAGGAGGTCCACTTTTTATGTTAATTAGTCTAGCTAGGAATTTAGATGGTGTTTGAGCCCATTCTGAATATTGATATATTGACCTTAATTCTAAGAAGGAGATATTTTCTAAATAGTGTTTGTGTAATTGTTTTTGCCAATCAATTATTTTTTCCTCAAGTTCTTTTGAATATTTTTCCTGAAGTTCTAGTTCAGCAGTGTTTATTTGACACTCTAGTTCATTCTTAAGATTGCTATACTTTTTTTTGAGCCATGCAGACTTTTGAATAATAATACCCCTGATGACCGCCTTGGTAGCCGCCCATTGTATGTCATATGGAATTTGATCGGATATAAAATCATTTTGAAGTTGGGCTAACACATTCTGAATTTCTTGTGTAGTTTCTTGATTTTGTATAATTTTAGGATTTAACGTCCAGGTATTGAAACAGGAAATATTTTGTTTATGAGCTTGAAAGTTTATTAAAAGTCTAATTTTGGAATGATCTGAAAGAGTTCTAGGTGATACAGCATAATTTATTTTGTCAGAAAGGAAAGCAAGAGAAATTAGAAAAGCATCTATCCTGGACCAAGTTTTATGAGTGGCTGAAAAGAAAGTGAATCTTGATGTTGTTTTATCATATTGAAATTTAACATAAGGGTCAACTAGTTCAAATGTATTTTGTAATTCTTCAGGTGCTGTAGTGGTAGATTGTGACTGTCTGTTTTTTTATTATGCGATCTATCCTTATCTAGATTTAGTAAAGCATTCCAGTCCCCAAATACAATAGACAGATGATTTGGGTATTTGGCTAATATATTAAAGATTTCATAAATGAAGAGCTGTTGATTTGAGCAGGGGCTATATATATTAAGAAAGAGTAAGGTTTGTTCAAAGTATGATATTCAGTAGTAAATAATACCCATCTTCCCTTTGAGTCAGCTTCATAGGAAGTAATCTCTCCTTGGAAGGATTTATTTACTATAATGGCCACTCCCCTGGACAAACAACTATAATTTGCAGCAACTATTGTTTTAACCCATTTTCTTTTCCTTCCCCTAAGCCAAAGTTGGTCATCTAAATGAGTTTCTTGCAAGAAAGTTATATCAGCCTTAGTTTGGTATGTGAGGTGCATGATTACATTTCTTTTCTTTTTATTTACCATCCCTTTAACAGTCCAAGAGTCTATGGTTATCATTTTTTATTAATATTGTTGAAGTTTATCATTAGTTGATAAACAAAAATACAGTTATAAACTTTTTCTGTTAGTGTATTTATCTTAAGAATAAATGTTGTGACTTCTATACTCCTAAACTCTAAATAGGTGCCTAACCACCCATCCCTCTGTATTTGTAAATGTGCATGAGTTAAGAAACTAAAAGAAACTATTATTTTTAACAACAAGGAGTAGATATATATCAGAGGGATGTCAATAATACCCATACTATTCCAAATGAGAACAGTCATCAGCTACCAGACTGTGCCCATCCCACTCCATTTATTATTTATATACTGCATATTCATTTTCAGACTTCTTAAAATATTATATTAATTGTGCCCTTATTCTTCCCAAGGCATTCTAATAGAGGGGAGTACCTTTTGCACACCCTTGATGTGCACCAGCAGCTTCATTGTTATTTGGACAGGACTAAATCTTTCAGGAAAACAGACGAATTGTTTGTGGCCTTTGTAGGATCCAGATTGGGTAAACCTGTTTCCAAAGTGACTTTATCCTCTTGGTTTAGAAAGTCATTACCTTTATCTACCAACAGAATAAGCTACCCTTACCTTCCAGATTAAAGGCTCATTCTACCAGATCTATGGCTACTTCTGTAGCTTTTCATTTCAGAGCCTCTATGGATGATATATGTGCAGCAGCCACTTGGGCAAGACCTCATACCTTCATATCTCATTACAAATTGGATTTGGCCTCCAGAGGACGAGCATCTTTTGGTTCTATGGTGCTCAGGAATATCCTTCCTTAGGGCCACCCAGGACTCAAGTAGCTGGGGACTCGATCCTATCTGTAATGAATGAACAAAGATTTACACCATCAGATAAAAAAGTTATGTCTTACCATAACGTTCCATCTGTGTTGTAGATCTTTGTTCATTCATTACTTCCCGCCCTCCGTCCCCCTGCCTGGACTCCTGGTGGACTTTAGGAACTCCTGGTTAGGGTATTTGCTCAAACAGACCCTCCTACTATTTTTCCTATTACTACATCCTTTATCTAGGGCAGGCAAACTCGATCTGGACTATCTAGGAGAGAGGCATTGTAAGTAGGTTCTTAGCTGAGAGTTTTTGGTTTGCGTGAGCTGGGAAATGACCGTATCGTTCCGAGGATGGAACCAAGGTCCTAGCTGTAATGAATGAACAAAGATCTACAACACTGATAGAAAGTTATGGTAAGACATAACTTCTTTTTCAAGCCCTTCATTTTCTGTATGAGCATAAGTAGTCTTGATGCATAACAAATTTGTCTGCCTTCCTGTAATAGGACTGCTCCTAGCCTGTCCTGCCTTGCATTAACTAGTAGTGTAGTCACTAAAGTTACTCGGTACAGTGGCTAATGACCATTTTAGAAGTTTAAAAACTCTTTTCTTGATCCACTCATGAAAACCATATTGCATCATATGCTAGCAGCCTTCTTAGTGGTTTTAAACTGAATAGGTGTAGTATAAAATTCTACAGCTACTGTGCCATTCCTCAGAATCACATAAAGGAGGGTTTATCAATAGGTACATGCATGTTCACTGTGGCATGCACCTTATCAGCATCTAGTTACAGACCATTTTACTCAGCAAGTGACTTATGTTCCTCAGGGATATGACACCTGTTTGGCACCTAACCTTAATGAGCTTCAACTCATGTGACATTGATCTGGCCAAAAGTTTGATTGGAAAAAAACTGACTATCATTCTCTTTGTTTGTTGAATCTAACCTCTAGAATGAGAACTTACCAAGGCTATATGTGGAAATTTATTTTACAGTGTGCTTACAGTTTGGAGGATTTTGCTACATCCTTACCTGCAGAGCAAAAGTCTTATACAAATTAAATTGTTTCTAATTTGACTCAGGTTTTGGAACATATTTTGAGAGGTGTGCTTGAAAAATTCTGCTTCTTCTTCTTCTGTATTAAGACAGTATGCTTGGTTGTGTAATCAGAACTTCTCTGAAGATTTAAAAGCCACAATTCTGAATGTACTTTTAAGTCCTGAATGGGTGTTTGGGCCCTCTGTTACAAAGATTCTCAAACAGTGGTATGATAGAGGCAAATTATTGCATGGGGTATCTAAGATGTTTTGTGTATCCAAGTTTTCCCCAAACAAGGCAACCTCCTTCAAGGGGTAGAACAAACAAAAATCCCGGATAAACAAAAGTCAGGGATCCAAAAGGAAATGCCAGGAATGTAATTCTTTGAAATCAAGCAAGAAGGTTCCTTTCTGAAAAAGAATCAACTCCCTGCAAAGGAATAACTATGGTGATTACAGAGAACCCTTAGCTCATCCTTCCTTCTCTTCCTCCTTCACCCAGGCTCTCTGTGAACCCTGCAGCTTGACCTCAACTAGTCTCATACAAATGGGCTCTGAGAATAATTTGGAGAGGATATACTAGGCAGTGGAAAGAAAATCCTACCCTGTTCAGGAGAATTCTCTCACACTTACCAGACCTGACAGAGTTATTTCCTCCAGTGCTCCATCAGATGGCAGAAACAGGGGTCATAGAACCATTGCCTGCAGTACACAAGGGCAAAGAATTTTACTCCAGCATCTTTTTGGCACCAAAAAATGGAGCACACCTGGAGAGCTGTCCTAGATTTGCCCTTTCTAAACACATTTTTAAAAGTTCCAAAATTCAAAATGTTCACCTTACAGTCGATGCTAGCATAATTTCCAAATCGCTGTTTCATGGTGGCTCCATATCTCAAGGACACATCATCATATTTTTATTGCTCCCAATTTCAGGAAATTTTTAAGTTTGGATGTGATTGACTTATATTAACAGTTATCCGCATTGCCCTTTCAGGTATGTTTCCTTGTTTAGATGACTTGCTGATTTGTGCAGATTCTGTATCCAGGTGCTTATAGTCCTTAGGCAAGGTTGCAGCCCTCCTTTCCCCAATGGGCTTCAATTTGAACCTTCAAACGTTCATCCTCACAACCTCTCAATGAATTGTTTTCCTGGATGTTTGATAGACACAGTAAAAAGAATGGTCTTCCTGACAGAAGACAAACGTCTTACTTATCAGAGCATTTTCTTCGGTTTCTCTCCTTTAGATGCCCACACCTCTCAACTGTACAGATTTTTTTCTCATATTTTTGGTCAATTTTCAAGAAATTGTCAATTTCTGGAAAAGTATTGGCAAGTGATTGAAAATTAAAGTCGTAAAATAATGACAGATATTTATGTTTCAGACTTCATACCCTCCAGAAAATTCATGCTAATGCAACACTTACTATGCTATCAACTTTCTAAGTTTGTAAGAGCAATATTTAAAAATTATCTCTATTTTTGGGCCTTTGTCCCCCCACATAATTTATGGCTTTGTCCAGATTTCTTGCTCTAAGAGGTTGAGATGTATAGATCTGGTCTCAGTAAGAGAGTTCCTCAAAATTCTAGGTCTCATGGCATTAGTGATCCTCATGATACCACTAGCCAGACTGCACATGAGAACAATTCAATGGTACTTGAAAAATTTGCTGGATGGAGCACCATCATGTCTTGAATTTCTGGGTATCAGTGCTGAAATTTGTGAAACAGGAACAGCAGTGGTTAATGAATCAACTGTCTCTAAATTCAAAACTCCTTTTCTGTCTTCAGACCCCAATCCAGTATGTATAGAGTGACTCTTCAGATTTTGGATGGGGAACAGAGTCCATGCTAGTTCTAATGCAAGGCTTATTGGGTCCACAGGATATGCAAAAGCACATAAATGTAAAAGAGATGATGGCAGTGATTCATGCATTAAAATTTCTTCATCAGTTATGGACCCCGGATCCTCTTCTTGTTGTCACAGACAACACTACCATGATGTGGTACCTGAACAAGCAAGGGGGTAATAAGGTCATACCCTCTTTGCTGGTTGCCAGTGATGGCCTAGAAGATGGTTTTGCAGCATTCTCTGACACTTCGGGCCTCATATATTGTCAGAGCAAAAATCAGCGGCAGACAGACTAAGTAAATCCTGCACAGACCCTCATGAGCGGAAGCTCCATGTAGAGATCTTCCAGAACGTGATCCAGATATAGGAAACACCTCACATAGATATGTTCAATTACTTTCAAAACAGGCAACTTAAAAAATTCTGTTCAAACAATCCTTGCAGCCATGCTTGGAAGACTGCCACATTATTATTCGCATGGTTGGGAATGTTTCTTTATGCATTTCCATCCTTTCCAATGATTTCCAAGGTACTTCTAAAGATTCAAAAAGAATCATCAAAGATCATTGTGGTAACTCTCTTTTGACCAGGCAAAATTGGTTCTCCCTTTTAACTGAATTGGCCAAGGACAATTACCACAAGCTTCCTCACAGACTGGATCAGCTCACACAGCATCAGGTAAATGGTACACCCCTACTTAGAGCGATTGCAACTGACATCCTGGATGATTTTATTTTGATACCGTTTAGTCACTTGCTCTATTAGGATGTGCAGCAAGTATTTAAGGAGGCAAGAAAATCTGCAACTAGAAAATCTTATATTTACAAGTGGAAGGCTTTCTATGTCATGCCTAGCCAATAGTAAAGGTTCCAAAAGGGTTTCAACCCCTCTGGTTTTGCAATATTTATGTGAGCTACTAAGAGATAGTTTGTCATATGCTTCTGTCAAAGTGCATGTTGTGGCCATATCAGCCTGGATCCCCCATCTCTTTTGTCTCTTTTTGGTATCAAACAGTTTATGAAAGCAGTGTTACAAATGAAAACCTCCTCAAAAGCAAATGCCTCTGTTCTGAGATCTCAACTTTGTTTTTGAAAAATGTACCTTACCTCCTTTTGAACCTGCCTCTTAGGCTGATTTATGGTTCATTTCTTGTAACACTGTGTTTTACTGACTGCTCTGGCATTTGTAAGATGAGTCTTTGAGTTGCAAGCTGTCATGCTGGGTCAACCTTATCTGATCTTTCACAAGGACATGATTGTGTTACCCACTAAAGCAAAATTCATGCCTAAAGTTGTTTCTGAATTTACCTTGAGTCAGGACATCAACCTCACAGTGTTCTATGCAGATCCAAAAAACAAGGGAGAAAAGATTTTACATACTTTGATGCACACAGGCACCTTGATATAACAAAGCCCTTTAGGAATGCTGAACAGCCGATGTGAAGTTGTTCTATCTCGCCGTTCAATCTTTACTGATGGGATCGGCTCCGAGTCGGCATCTACTGCAAAGCTCGAGGATTTCAAATAGCTCGAGGCCAAGTCCCTATCCCATGATGCACCCCGAGTTATCTCAGATCTAGTTTGCCGCTGCAACTGATCGGAGGTTCCTGATAGCTTGGGCCAGTAAAACTTTAAATACTTTCTATTTTCAAAACTTATTGTTAGTGTTTCACTATAGTAGTTAGATATTTAGGTTAAATAAGCTCTTAAAGCTTTATCTATAGTTCCCTTCCCTGTGTGCTGTTTATTAGCTATATATTTGGCCTCATTTTCTTATAGGCCTATTTAACTTCTTTGACAAAAAAATTCTTTATTCAGTGACCTTTTGTCATATATATATTGTTAAAATACTATTGTGTGATTACTTAGAGTTAATTTTCTTGTTATAATTCTGTGTGTGTATGTGTGCTTGTTAGGTTTAACATTAGACTGTGTATATATATTTAGCCTATTATTTTATAAGGCTTATTAGTGGTTATAGTTAGCCTTAGTTTAAAAGGCTTGTGTGTGTGTTTGTGCTGATATTTAGCCTGTTTTTTATTAGAAGGCTAATTGCTGTTGTTGGGTGCGTCCATTTCTGTCATGGCTGATGACAAAGAAAAACACCCTAAGTCAGGGTTTAAAAAATGCCGTAAATGTGGGCAGAAGATGTCGGTTACTGACTGCCATGTGAATTGTGTCTACTGCTTGGGTGCCTTGCACTTACAAGAAACATGCTCTATATGGCATTCTTTTTCCTCTAGAGTTCTCCAAGAGAGAAAAAGAAAG
Organism: Protopterus annectens; assembly: GCF_019279795.1. Classification (NCBI taxonomy): domain Eukaryota; kingdom Metazoa; phylum Chordata; order Ceratodontiformes; family Protopteridae; genus Protopterus; species Protopterus annectens. The sequence continues at coordinate 1,399,987,873 of NC_056745.1, forward strand.
CTTATTGATATGGGTTTGTTAAAACCTTCTTTTCAGGAGGCTTTGAGTGACCAGGATAGATCTAGTAAGTCCTCAAAGTCCTCCAAGACTTCTGTGGATTCAAAGAAATCTAAGAAATCAAGACAGTCTGTGACATCAGCTCCACAGGTCTCAGAGCCGACTGTCTTTTCTTTTCGGAGCCGGTCCCCAGTTTTGGAACCGGTATCTGAAATGCCTAAATCACCACTACTTCAGTCGGTACCATCAGTCCAATCATCCCGGTCTTCTGTTAGCCTTTCTGATTTAGATGTGGATCGGGTGGTGCAGAAGCTTCTAGGCACTGGCCTTTGCCAAATTGTCATCGGCTCCAACCCAGGCAGCTTCAGAGCCGAAGACCCATTTTCCAGCTATATCTCTTCCTCCTCTGAGCCATATCAGTCCTTTGGAGCTGGAGGAGTCAGACTTGCTGATTGTGGACCCTTCTGAGCCGACACCTGATCCAGTGTCTTCAGCTCCGTTTACTCTGACAACCTTGGCGCCAACCAAGGACTCTAGCAGCCGACACTCTCTGGTCAGCTCTGGGGAGGATAGTCAAACCGACTTGTCAGTTCCAACTTTGCCTCTCAGGGCTTTGTCTCAGATGAGCTCGGCTCCTACCTTGGGCTCAGAGCCCACTGTCCCGGTGCCAGGGATATTGATGGTTTCCTTGGATCCGGTGGTCCCTTTGCATCGGAGCAGAGGTGCTTTCGAGGCCATGAGGAGAGTTATGTCTCCCAAGACATCTTCAACTTTGGGTCCAGCTTCTTTATCCTCTAAAGCACCTGTGTCTGCTTCTGCCTCACAGATCCTTGCTAAGCGCAGAGACCCAGAGCCTCAGGAAGCCCCATTGGGTGTCCCATGCTCTTCTGAGACCTCCCCAGAAGATCCCACTGATGAGGTTCCCAGGAAGAGATTGTGTAAGAGGAAACACTTGGACTCCCCTCAGGAGTCATTAACATCTGACAATGACTTGGATGAATCACAGGAACCACGAGTCTGCAGAAATCAAAACATTATTAAAAAAAGATCGAACAGTATAAACATATAAAACAGTATAAACTTTTCAACTACAGATGCATTTCCTAGGAACAGAAAATAAAAATGTAACAAACATTTTAAATAACATAATTTGAGACTATAGGAGATTGTTTTATTCTAAATATTCAACGTGTGATTAATGACTTGGATGAATCAGAAGGGCCCCCATGGTCCCCCTCTGAGGATATCTCATTTGCTGAGATACTGGAAATCCTTAAGCAGAGGGGTGACTGGCAGTCCACAAACCCTACTGAGGATGAGTCGGTCCTTCTGAAGGCTTTTGGGTCTCAGCCCTCCACCTCTTGGGTGTCTCCACCCTTAGATGAGCTTATGCAGCTGGTCTCATGAAGGGCGTGGGAGTTGCCGGATACTATGGGGCCTGTCCCTAGCAGGCCTAATAAGTTCATATCTGCCCCCCTAGATAAATCATTCTTAACCAAAGGTGTGCCAGTTGATGCCATGGTGGTGGTGGCAGCCACCAAAAAGGAAATGTCTGAAATTTCCACGTCTGTCCATCCTCCTAAAAGAGACTCCAGGATCATGGATAGATATGGGAAGCGCATGTTTATTTCAGCGACTTTTGCTCTTCGTTCGCTGAACTATTTAACCCATTTTAAGAGACTTCAAAGAGATCTCCTTAAAGAGCTAGGAGATACTCTTCAGGGTACAGTAGCTGCAGGAGCTACAGACAAAGTTGCTGCCCGGCTTGCTACCCTCAATTCCATAGTGAACTCGTCCATGAGCCTCATTTCATATGCAGCTGATGGAACGCGTAGAGCAGTGGGTACAGGAGTTGCTCTTAGGAGACACTCCTGTATGCACTTGTGTTCTTTTGAGGAGCCCTTCAAGTCATCCTTCGTGAATTCCCCTTTTGATGGCTCATCTCTTTTCTGGCTCAAAGTCAAGGAAACTTTAACCAGGTGTGAGCATTACAGAAAGATTCTGTCTGCCATTGGGGTCTGTTTTTCCACCGCTACCAGACCCTACCCCAAGTGTCAAAGGGGAAGGAAAGTGTGGTTCCGAAAAATCCAAGGAGCCTTTCAGGACACACATGATGAACCCCCCCTCCAGGGGCAGAGGAGGGGGCAATAATGAAAGACGTCACCCTTGTGGCAGAGGGGGTCCGCAACACCAGGGCGACAGAGATCACTTCTTGGGGGAAGCCCTACCAGCGCTCCTGAAAGGAGGCCTGACTGTCCTGCTCTGGAGGCAGTCAGGGGTCGCTTATCTCTGTACCCAGACACCTGGCTCAAAATAACAAATGACAACTGGGTACAAAGTATCATTTCTAGAGGATACTTCATCCCATTCACCACACCCCCTCCACTGACAAGCAAAATCCCGGATGTTCCACCCAGTTACAGGGAACAAGCAACAGCAGAGGTCCAGACATTGCTAAAAAAAAAGAGTCATCCAACCAGTTCCAGCAGACCAGACAGGATCCGGAACTTACTCAAGATTCTTTTTAGTTCCAAAAAAGACAGGGGACCAGAGACCTATATTGGACCTCAGCAGACTTAACAAATCTGTAAAGAAAGAGAAGTTTCAGATGGTCATGCTTCAGTCAATACTTCCCTTCTTAGGGAAAGACAATTGGATGTGCTCGATAGATATCCAGGATGCGTAATACCACATAAAAATGGCCAGGCCATCCAGGGATCATCTGCACTTCTGTCTGGGAGCCAATCATTACCAGTTATGAGCCCTGCCCTTTGGTCTCACTACACCCCCCTGAGTGTTCACCAAATGCATGGCAGTGGTCACGGCTCACCTGATACGTTTAGGATTCGAGGTGTTTCCGTACCTAGACAATTGGCTCCTCACCACCACCACCACCAGGCATCAACTCATTCAGGCCTGGGAGTCCACTCTGTCACTCTACAATCAGCTGTGCATTACAATAAACTCAGAAAAATCTGCCTTGTCTCCATCGCAGCATATCTTCTTTATTGGAGCAGAACTGGACACCACCACCACGCTAAGACTTCCAGTAGAAAGAGTCTAACTTCTCCACCAGCATGTCCGCATTCTAATATCTAAAAACAAAGCACCAGCATCAGAAGTACTGAAATTGTTAGGTTTGATATCAGCAGCAATTCTAGTCATACCACTGGGTCACATGCACATGCGGATACTACAATGGCTGTTGTTCACTCAGTGGTCTTACCAAGAGCTCCCCATGTCTCACCTGATAATGATCACAAATTCCTGCAAAAAGGACCATCAGTGGTGGTTGACCTCACTTCATGTTATGATAGGACACCCATCTGTGCTACCCCCTCTAGTGGCCACAGTGACCACAGATGCTTCCCTGATAGGGTGGTGGGGCATTTTCAGGGAAAGACAGCCCAAGGCACATGGACTGATCAAGAGACACATCTGCACATCAATGTTCTAGAGATGAGAGCAGTACTTTTGGTATTGCAGTACTTCCAGGACTCTCTTCCTCTAGGTATGACTGCAATTCGGACAGACATGTCAGTGGTCTGGTATTTGAACAAACAAGGAGGAACCAGATCATACCCCTTTTGTCGCGAGGCCCTCAGAGTTTGGCAGTGGGCTATTTCTGCCCAGCGCTTTCTGTTAGCAATGCACATCCCAGGGAAATTCAACATGATAGCAGACATGTTGAGCATGTTGTCCCTCAAGATGGAAATAGTGGACAGGATATTCCACAGATGGGGCCAGCCTTGCTGCGGCCTTTTTGCCAGTCACATGAACTCCAAATGCAGAAGCTACTTCACCCTGATTCCCCCTTTGGGAGAAGCCCCAAGGGGCGCACTCATTCACGATTGGCCCCCGGGTCTCCTCTATGCATTCCTACCAATCCCATTGATACCCAAGGCATTACAGAAAGCCAAAGCCCTGGGAAGGACCATCATTCTAATAGCTTCCTATTGGCCTCATCAAATTTGGTTCCCCTTCCTTCGACTACATCTTTTGCAGGAACCCTGGATTCTGGACCCAGTTCCAGACCTTCTGACGCACTCGTTGGGGGAACTTCATCCCTCTCTGCAGTCCCTGAAGCTGACAGCTTGGCTGCTCCAATTCCAATCATAGCCAAGTTCCATAACCTTTCCAATGAGATTAAGCAAATTCTCCTATCCTCTAATAAATCCTCTATGAGGAAGCTGTACCTCAGTAAATGGAAAAAAATGTTCCATATGGGCCTCTAAAAACAATATTGATCCTTACCAAGTCCCTATGGCCTCTATTCTTGAATTCTTAACCATGATATTTAATAAAGGAGCTGCAGCAGCAGCAGTCCGTGTTCAGCTTGCTGCCATTTCTTTCATCTGGGATTTGAAGGACTGAATATTATGTCACACACATTATCCAAAGCCTTTCTCAAAGGGACCTTTCATATTAGACCACCTGTGAAATCTCCCTATTCTCCATGGAATCGAAATTTTATGCCTTCCCGCATAATTCTCCCACCATTTGAACCAGCTTCCTCATGTGACCTCAAATTTTTGTCATGGGAAACCATTTTTTAGTGGCTATTACTTCTGCCTGCAGAGTGTCAGAGCTTCAGGCCTTATCCATCAAGCCTTCTTATTTGATTTTCCATGCTTACAGAGTCTCACTTCGAACAAACCCCTCTTTCTTACACAAAGTTTGTACTGAAACTAACCTCAACCAAGTTATTGATTTGCCAGTTTTCTTCCCCAACCATTCCAACAGTCTAGAGTACATGCTGCACAAACTTGATGTTCACAGACAACTCAGATTTTATTTGATAGAACAAAAGATTTCAGAAAATCAGACAAGCTTTTTGTTTCATTCTCAGATTCCAGGAAGGGTATGCCAGTGGCTAAAACAACTTTGTCTAAATGGTTATCTGATTGTATCACCTTTGCTTATTCAGCTACCAATATGCTCTTGCAGCATAAAATTAAAGCTCATTCAACTAGAGCAGTTTCTACATCATCTGCTTTTTCTGCCAGACTTCTTACTGATAACATTTGTGCAGCAGCCACTTGGTCAAAACCTCATACCTTTATCACTCATTACAAAGTTGACAGGGCCTCTAGGGATAGGGCCTCCATTGGTTCCATGGTCCTGAAAAATATACTCCCGTGAGCCACCCAAGGTTGATGGTGCTTGGGATGCTACCCATCAGTAAAGAATGAACAGCAAGATAGAACAACTTCACATAAAGAAGTTATGTACTTACCATAACATTCCACGTGAGTTGTTCATCTCACTTTCTTTCTTAAGTCCCTCCCTCCCTCCCTCCTACCCCCTCCTGGGTTTTCAGAAGACTGAGATGCTAGATCCATCCTGGTCACTCAACCTTTTTATACTATCTCTCTTATGGAGTTGTAGAATGACATATAGTATTATTTTACGCAGCAAACAAGATCTAAGGTAACTCAGGGTGCATCATGGGATAGGGACTTGACCTCAAGCTACTTGAAATCCTCGAGCTTTGCAGTAGGTGCCAACTTGGAGCTGAGGGATTGGCTCCGAACCCATCAGTAAAGAATGAAGGCGAGATGAACAACTCACATGGAATGTTATGGTAAATACATAACTTCTTTTTTGTCTCCTGTACAGGCGATAAGAAAGATCAACCTGTCTTTATGCAAACTACTGCACAATGGTTGTCCTCTTCAATTGTTTTCTGTTACTCCCAACATGGTAGATCTCTTCCAGGCAAGGTTAAGGCTCACACATCTAGAGCCTTATCCTCTTTGATGGCATATCAGAAAGGGGTGGACTCTAGATGCATTCTAGAGGGAGCAACCTGGCCATTTGTTCATACCTTCATAAAGTACTATAAATTGGATTATTTTTCAACATTCAAAGCAGGCTTTACTAGGATCATTCTCCAAGGCCTCCCGGATCCTTATCCTTTCACCTCATAGTAGGGTAAGCTTTGGGAAATCTCCTCAAAATGCCACTGAAGCAGAAGGGATCATGAACATACTACCGTTACATAAGTCTTACTTAACTGTAACAGTAGATGTTGGGATATCTCAGTGGCAGCACCCACCCACCATCCCCCAGATTGTGTAGAGCTGAAGTGGATTTCAGCTTTTTTGATTACGTTGTTGTTGGATTTGATTTTTTATCTGCTATTGTGATTGCCTGAAAATGTACTCTTGCTAGAAGATTTTGGCTTCAGGTGCTTTCCTCTCCTTCTTTGTGGAAGTAAAAAAGTTTGAACACTCACTTCTTGTGACAGCTGTAAGCTTCTCTTTCAGGACATGCTCAGCCAATCAGCTGTCACAGGAAAAGGGAGAGAGAGAGATGAGTCTGAGCTTTTGAAAGCTGTGCAGTAGTGGGTAACAAAAAATGCGACTGAGGCAGTGAGGAATTTGAACTTTTACTGTTACAGGTAAGCAGGACTTATGCAACTGTACTTTTCTAGACTTCTGCAGTAGCCATGTACTACACAGTTTGACTACACATGGATTTTACAACTCTACCTGGGAAAATGTTCATAATTTTTCATCTGGACAGTGTAAATCTTTTAATCATACCCAGATAACCAAAGTCGCATATGTATGTGTATACAACATATTTGGTTGTTTTAACTGTGTTTGTAAACTGACAACCCTGAAATAGTAGCCTGTATATCTTATTTTGCACACACCGCTAAAGCAGATCAATTACAATAGCTTCAACTTGTTCTTAGAATGTGAGACTAGCACACATGCAGATTTACTTAGCTTGCAGTTTAAAAGCAGCGTTGAAAATGTAGATTCAGCTACTATACTGTAATCTGAGCACAATTAATTATTCATCCATACATTTATCAGATTTCCTTTTGGCACATAATTCACAACTTTACACCACAATTTTTGAATTCATTATCTCTGCAATTAGCTTCCAAATAATGCATAGACTGTAGTTCAGTTGCCCTCATGGTCATTGATTCCACATCTTTTATATTTTTCTGTTAGTCTTTCTTTCTTTTAATCACACTCAGGCAATGTGACCATTTCCTCCAAATTTTCTTCACAGTATACCTTTTGCTTTACATTGCACGTTTTTCATGCTTATAACAGTGTTTAGAAATTGTCAGATTTCTTAAGTTGGTACTTACGTATTATCGCTACCAGATTTTTGCGATAATACTGGTTGCTTCCAGATGTGTAAATTTTACCAATACTGACTTGAAAATGTCACATTAACTGTTTTCTTTCACAATAAAATTTATTTGAGGCAGGATTATCGATTAAACATGGAAAAAGTAATGTTTAACCGCATGTTGGCCTGAAAATGAGTGTGGGAATTAGCGTACATTGTTAATTTATGTCTTTACTTACAACAGATAAGTTTGGCTTACATTCAGGAAGATGTGACTACAATTGCTGACAACTTTCTCTCCACACACAGAAACAGTACAACAGAGAATTAGAAATCCACATCTTTTTTAGCCATAATCATTGAAACACAATCTCCGTTTGTCTGAGGATAGCACTATCACAATTACAAGTAGCCAAAGCACCACTGTCAACTTCTCACATACCAAACTACCTTACATGTCAGCATAATGCAATATCATCAGTTTGGCAAACCTTTTATTGTTATTGCAAGCTTCTATTCTTAAAAAAAATGTTTTCCTCCTTTCAAGTCTGTAAATTTTGATAAATAGTCTACCAAAAAGCATTTCTCCAGGTCTCCCTGTGTTTTTCCTTTCAGCGTTCCATCTTGATAGAGAAAAGCACTCCTTTCGACAGTAACATACACAGCAGCCCAGGCAATTAAACCGTGCGTGTGTAAAGCACGCAAAACAGGAAGAAGACTTTCACAATTGTTTTATCTTCCTGAATGTAAGCTAAACCTATTTGTTGTAAGTAAAGATGTAAAATAACAAGTGGCACTAATTACTACACTTGTTTTCATGCCAGCATTCATATTACCACAACCGCAAAAATCTGGTTGCGCTAATACGTAAGTACCCTTAAGTTTGTTTGTTACCAGCTGTGCCAGCTTGAAATTTTTGCTAAATCCCATAACATCCTCTTTATTGTTTCAATTTTTATTGTTTTAAAACACCTGGGTTCCATTTTCACTTTAATTTCATGAACAATTTCAGTGTTGTATACTTGCAGCTCTTTAGTTATACCTTTCAATTACACATTTGACATTTTGCTCTCATAGCATGTGTGTGTGTGTGTGTGTGTGTGTGTGTGTGTGTGTGTGTGTGTGTGTGTGTGTGTGTATGTGGCTTTATCCAATGTTAAATCAGCTGCTCTTAAGTTATAACTTAAATGATCATTTCCAAAATCATATATTATCTCTTATTACTGATTCATCTAGTTTCCCAGAATTACAATAATGAACACTGTGTTTTAGTTAGTTACATAAGTATCAAAAGTGTCATAGATACAGTGATTTCTTATGAAAAGCAAATGTCTCACAAGGTAAATTCTCCTTTGATTCACATTATGCCTGAAATTTATTTTTCAACACTGTCAGTTTGCCCTTTTCCTTGTGTTTCACAGAAAATGTGTTAAATACATTAATAGCTTATTATTTTGTGACATGAAGAAACATGGCAAGTAAGATCCTTTCAGGTATTTTCTCAAGGCCATCTGCAGTGACATACAGCTCAAGAAACTAAGCACAGGACTTCCACTGCTCTGAGAAGCTTATCTGCATATTTAAAAATGTTGGCAGTTAATGTAGTTGTCATTTCAAGCAAGACAAGTTGAAGAAATTCATCAGAAATTGCTGCAATGGTCCAGCGGATTACATGACAAATGTTTTTATGTAGGTGTGACAAGCACAATTAACAATGCACTTAAATGAACTAATTACTGTTTTTTGCTGAGAATTCAGGAAAAAAAAGATATAAAAGAATATGTTTACGTAAATGTGGTGGTGCAGTTGTGCACTGGTTATAGTTTTCGCCTCACAACAACAGGTTCTCCAGTTTGATTCTCAGCTAGGATGCCTTCTATGCAGAGTCTGCATGTCTTCCCTGTGCTCCAGTTTCCTCCCACATTCAAAAGACATGCATCTGGAGTGATTCTCTCCAGGCTTCTGCTGAAAATGGGCTCTCTCACAGTCAGACTTTCCCAATACACAAATGTTAAATATATAAATGTGCAAGTCTTGCCCTGCCTGTCTCCAGCTAGACTAAGAACAAGCTAAAAGATTAAAGTGCAGTTTTCCATAAGCAGTAGAAAAAAAATTCTTCTGATAGCAGATCAGAAATACTTACACAATTCTGACACCATGCCAGATCTGCAACAAAAGTTCTTTGTTGAAAGATGAGGATGACATATGCAGGCCATGAATACATGAGCACACATGTAGAAATACTTCCAATTCATGCCTTTGCTCCAAAGTGAAGACGCAAACCTGTCACGGGACTCACATCTCAGTCTGCTTGCACTTTTAAAGATACAGTACATCACACACCTGGAATGTGACAACAATGGGAGTGACATTATCAGAGGTACTGCTTAGATGCTTTATCCATTTGGACTGGTATACAGAATTCTGAAATGCTAGGGAATGTAAGACTACACCTGCTGTAATAGGTTCATAGGTTTATAGGTTCATACTAGGCTATCTGCCCTAGGGCATTTATAAGCCTAGCCAGAGTGTGTTTGGCTTTCGCCACCCATTTTAAATTAATTTTGCTATGCCTTTTTTCGAGGTTAGTATACTGTGCCTCTGTCTAACAGTGACACAGAAGTGATACCCAGGGTAAACCTACGATCTCCCATCCACTCATCAAGATTCCTCTTGAAGAGAGTCAATGAGGGACTCTGCCTAACCTGGACTGGGATTTTATTCCAGAGTGAAGGGAGCATCTGGGTTATGAATCTGTCCCTCCAGCATGTCCTATTTATTTCAGTGCTGAGGTTCAAGTCTCTCGAGCGTAGCTCGATGGGATTTGGATTTTCTGAGGTGCAGCATATCCATTAATTCCGGGTTGGACATGGCTTTATACGTCAGGCACAGATCGCCACTGAGCAGGTGGTATGCCACTGAGTAGAGCTGGAGTTTCTTTAACCGGGCAGCATATGGCATCTGTTTGAGCCCTTTGATCCTCTTGGTGAGGTACTTTTGGGGTCTTTCCAGTTGCTGCAGGTGTCTGGTAAGGTACATCCCAAAAGGGGCATTGTACTCAATTATGGGCCTGATGAGGGATGAGTAAAGAGGCACAATGACCTCCCCTGATCTAAATGTGAATCCCTTCATGATTAGGTGGGCTATATAAAATGTTTTTCTAACCACTTTGGCCATGTGGTTGTCAAATGAGAGATTGCTATCAACTTGGGTCCCTAATTACTTCTTCTGTACTTAATGGATTACCACCTATGTGGTAATTTGTGGGCACTTTGTTTTTTCCAAAGGGGATGACTATACACTTTTAGGCGTTTAGCTTGAGGCCATGGCTCTGGCACCAGTTGTCTGTTTCTATGAGGCCCTTTTGGAGGATGCTTGTGTCGGCTGGAGAGTCGATTATGGCGCCCAGTTTGCAGTCATCTGCGAACTTGGTCAGCCACAGTCCTTCCGTGTTGGCCTGTACCTCCGAGAAATATATACCGAACAAGAAAGGTCCCAGGACTGAGCCTTGTGGGACGCCACTTGTAACTGGTTCGGAGTCTGACATGGCTCCAGCAATTCTAACCATGTGGGTTCTGTCCTTGAGCCAGTTTGCAACCCATCTAGTGACATAGGGATTTATATTTAAGCTGGTGAGCTTATCTATAATGCCCGAGTGGGGTATTGTATCGAAGGCTTTTGCGAGGTCCAGGTAGGCTGTGTGGACCACCTTCCCCTCGTCAATGGCCTTGGTGACTGTTTCAAAGAAATCAACCAGGTTTAAGAGGCAGGATCTGCCCTTAACAAAGCTGAACAGGGTAGGATCCAGTGTCTGTAGGTCCCCAATATCTTTATTTATGAGGTCCATCATGATCCTTTCCATAGCTTTGCAGACCAAGCTAGTCAGGCTTATGGGGCGATAGTTTCCAGGATCCGTTGAGGCACCACCTTTGTGGAGAGGGACCACTGTTGCTGTACGCCACTCTTTGGGTACATATCCTGTAGTAAGGCTGAGATTGAACAGTAGTTTTATGTTTGGGTTTAGCTCTTCTTGGAGTTCATGTAGGGCGCAGCCCGGGACACCATCTGATCCCATTGGTGCTGTGTTTTTTGCTTTGGAGAGGGCAGCTCTTACCTGAGCATCTGAGATGTCGGGGCAGTACTCTGCTGGGATAGATATTTGCCCTTTTGGTGGGGAGGGGGGGAGAAGTTTGCGCTGAACCTGTCAGCTAGGATGTTGGCAATGTCTGTGGGTTCGGTGTATTTTTTGTCATTTTGGACTAATTCTGAGCATATCTGGGAATTCCCACCCAGGTTCCTAACATAACTAAAGAAAGCCTTGTGATTATCCTTAGTGTCCTGTGCAATTTTTCTCTCAAAGCTGGCCTTAGACGATTTTATGAGTGCCCGTAGTTTTTTGCTAATACTGATCAGAGATGCCTTCCCTTTTTGGGATTTTGCTTTATCATGTAGTAGCTTCCTCCTTCTATTGTATAGTTTGTTTATGGCTGGGGTCCAACACACAGGACGTCTGTCTTTGGAGGATTGAGTCTTGGTTTTATTTGGGATTGCATGATCCATGCATTCCTGAAGGTGTTCATAGAATGCATTTATAAAGGATTCTGCGGTCTGGGTCGTATTTTCCACAGGCCCGGGGCTTTGAAGGATTCCACCTTGGTTTTGAGGAGTGTGAAATTTGCTTTAGAGAAGGTTTTCACTGTGGTTTTCAGGGCAGGGGGTGGAGTCGGGATGTGAATATCCAGTGAGATTAGTTTATGGTCTGATCTTACCAGTGAGGGATACACTTCTGGTCTGGAGCATAGAGTCCCCATGTTGGTGATGATCAGGTCCAGTATGTTTTCCCCTCTTGCGGGAGTGGTAACAAGTTGTTCCATAGCATTTTAGTATATAAATTCTAGGAACCTTTGGACTAGGGTGTTGGAGCTAGAGTAATGCTCCCAGTCTATGTTTGGGTAGTTGAAGTCACCCAATATAATGGCGTTTGGAGAGACCTTCATATTTTCCAGTGTTCTCAGGAAGGCCGAGTGGGGTTCCTGGGTTTGGGAGGGTGGTCTGTAGCAGGCTATAAACTGGAAGGCAGTTTTACCCACTGTTAGTTGCACATGGATTGTCTCTGATGCTTCGTGCTGTGCCACCAACTATTCCAGTGAGAGAAACATCCCTGCACATGACAGAAGTTATTTTGATATCACTGTTTTGTTTTTTTTAATTTCTTCACTGAAATGATGGAGATACATATTTAGTGATCTTGTCAGAAATGAATAAGTTCAGCTAAGGAGTACATGGCTAAATACAGTTGTGTACGCTACTTACTGTAACAGTGGAAGCTCAAGGAAAAATCACTTTAACAGTAATTCCTAACTCATGGATTTACTCCTCATCTCTTTTTCTGTGACTTGGCCAGATTTTTTCCAGTAGCTGTTTTCTCTGTTCCTTGTGAAAACAAAGGCAGACCTCACAACATCACAAGTGCAAAAGCATATAATTACCATGGTGCTTTCTTCAGTTCTTCAGTCAAAGGTGTCCATAGGGAAGTGTGCTTGTGACAGAAAATGTCCAATAATGTGACCAACATTTTGTTACCAAAGCCATATAAAATGACAGCATATTATTAACTCTAGCTCTGCATAATTTACTAGAAAGGCAAATGGGGATAAGAAAGCTTTATTGTTCCAGTGACATCTGTTCAAAAATCTACTCTTACAGAAAATAACTTTTACATGTGAACTGAATGATTCAGAGGGACACCCTAACAGCAAACATTAGCAGCAACATGATGTTTCCTCACAATCATGAACCTCAAGGACTTGACTGTCAGACCAAACATACAATTAAAGGCACTATAAGTGAATTTAACTGTTAATACCATATGTGGTAGTCTGTTATTTGATGTGTGGGGTCAGGTTTGCTAAAGATTTGCTTATTTCTTGGATGGGAATAAGGAAATAGAGACCGCTGCTTTGTGTTGCCTATATGCACAATGTTGCATACAGGGAGACAAATCAGTTATTCATAACCATTGTATTAGTTCTTTCTTATAAAGTCATGTAATTGCAGAGTTGTTAAAAATATTAGCTCTGTAAGCCCACTGGACTCACAGACCTTTTTAGGGGCAATCTGTGAATAATGTCTTATTAAGTGACTTGTCAGAACCACAGTGCTGGCAAATGGAGACTGTAATACTTAAATGCAGGATTTCTGCAAGGTGTAGGTCTATCAGGATATGCTCTTGCAAAATAAATTGTCTGTGCTTGTGTATATATTTCAATGGAAGTGAAATCTTACTTTTATTTTGCTGCTGTCAATGTGCTTCTTTCTTTATTGTTGGAGCTGATGGTTTTACATTCATTGTCTGATATATACACATACATATCATTTGGATAGATCCCAAGCAGTAGGGATGGTTCTGTGGGAAAGAGTGATGAACCTCTCATCACTGCCCAATTAGCCTGCATTCAGTTATTGGCCCAGATACTAGAAAAACAACTGGAAAGGGGCATGAATGATCAGGCTAAGTTTGCTTACCTTTTCCTAAAGGTTTGGAGTGGGCCACGTCTTGGAATATGGATCATATTAATACATCTCTGTTACAGACCTGAGACCTGCTGTAATGCATCTGCTTAAGTGAGAGGCAAGGTAATTAAAGGGTTATATCACTTATGTGACTTAGTGAGGATCTCTAGCTCCACCAACTGCACTTCTATCCCCAGGTATCTGCAAAAGCATACATGTTGGTGTAGAGTTTGCAGAGAAAATCATAAGATGGCTGCCTGAATGATGACTGCACTGCAAGCAGCTCACACTCTGTTCATAGGTTCATACTAGGCTATCTGCCCTAGGGCATTTATAAGCCTAGCCAGAGTGTGTTTGGTTTTCGCCACCCATTTTAAATTCATTTTGCTATGCCCTTTTTTGAGGTTAGTATACTGTGCCTCTGTCTAACAGTGACACAGAAGTGATACCCACTGTTAACCTACGATCTCCAATCCACTCATCAAGATTCCTCTTGAAGAGAGTCAATGAGGGACTCTGCCTAACCTGGACTGGGATTTTATTCCAGAGTGAAGGGAGCCTCTGGGTTATGAATCTGTCCCTCCAGCATGTCCTATTTATTTCAGTGCTGAGGTTCAAGTCTCTCGAGCGCGTAGCTCGATGGGATTTGGATTTTCTGAGGTGCAGCATGTCCATTAATTCCGGGTTGGACATGGCTTTATACGTCAGGCACAGATCGCCTCTGAGCAGGTGGTATGCCACTGAGTAGAGCTGGAGTTTCTTTAACCGGGCAGCATATGGCATCTGTTTGAGCCCTTTGATCCTCTTGGTGAGGTACTTTTGGAGTCTTTCCAGTTGCTGCAGGTGTCTGGTAAGGTACATCCCAAAGGGCATTGTACTCAATTATGGGCCTGATGAGGGATGAGTAAAGAGGCACAATGACCTCCCCTGATCTAGATGTGAATCCCTTCATGATTAAGTGGGCTATATAAAATGTTTTCCTAACCACTTTGGCCACGTGGTTGTCAAATGAGAGATTGCTATCAACTTGGGTCCCCAGGTCCCTAATTACTACTTCTGTACTTAATGGATTACCATCTATGTGGTAATTTGTGGGCACTTTGTTTTTGCCAAAGGGGATGACTATACACTTTTTGGCATTTAGCTTGAGGCCGTGGCTCTGGCACCAGTTGTCTGTTTCTATGAGGCCCTTTTGGAGGATGCTTGTGTCGGCTGGAGAGTCGATTATGGCACCCAGTTTGCAGTCATCTATGAACTTGGTCAGCCACAGTCCTTCCGTGTTGGCCTGTACCTCCGAGAAATATATACCGAACAAGAGAGGTCCCAGGACTGAGCCTTGTGGGATGCCACTTGTAACTGGTTTGGAGTCTGACATGGCTCCAGCAATTCTAACCATGAGCCAGTTTGCAACCCATCCAGTGACATAGGGGTTTATATTTAAGCTGGTGAGCTTATCTATAATGCCCAAGTGGTGTATTGTATCGAAGGCTTTTGCAAGGTCCAGGTAGGCTGTGTGGACCACCTTCCCCTCGTCAATGGCCTTGGTGACTGTTAAATCGGCCAGGTTTAAGAGGCAGGATCTGCCCTTAACAAAGCCGAACAGGGTAGGATCCAGTGTCTGTAGGTCCCCAATATCTTTATTTATGAGGTCCATGAAGATCCTTTCCATAGCTTTGCAGACCAAGCTAGTCAGGCTTATAGGGTGATAGTTTCCAGGATCCATTGAGGCACCACCTTTGTGGAGAGGGACCACTGTTGCTGTACGCCACTCTTTGGGTACATATCCTGTAATAAGGCTGAGATTTAACAGTAGTTTTATGTTTGGGTTTAGCTCTTCTTGGAGTTCATGTAGGACGCAGCCCGGGACACCGTCTGGGCCCATTGATGCTATGTTTTTTGCTTTGGAGAGGGCGGCTCTTACCTGAGCATCTGAGATGTCAGGGGGGCAGCACTCTGTTGGGATAGATATTTGCCCTTTTGATCGGGAGGGGGGGGAGAAGTTTGCGCTGAACCTGTCAGCTAGGATGTTGGCAATGTCTGTGGGTTTGATGTATTTTTTGTCATTTTGAAGTAATTCTGAGCATATCTGGGAATTCCCATCCAGGTCCCTAACATAACTAAAGAAAGCATTGTGATTATCCTTAGTGTCCTGTGCAATTTTTCTCTCGAAGCTGGCCTTAGATGACTTCATGAGTGCCCGTAGTTTTTTGCTAATACTGATCAGAGATGCCTTCCCTTTTTGGGATTTTGCTCTATCATGTAGTAGCTTCCTCCTTCTATTGTATAGTTTGTTTATGGCCGGAGTCCACCAGACAGGACGTCTGCCTTTGGAGGATTGGGTCTTGGCTTTATTTGGGATTGCATGATCCATGCATTCCTGAAGGTGTTCATAGAATGCGTTTATAAAGGATTCTGCGGTCTGGGCCATATTTTCCATAGGCTCAGGGGCTTTGAAGGATTCCATCTCGGTTTTGAGGAGTGTGAAATTTGCTTTAGAGAAGTTTTTCACTGTGGTTTTCTGGTCAGGGGGTGGGGTCGGGATGTGAATATCCAGTGAGATTAGTTTATGGTCTGATCTTACCAGTGAGGGATGCACTTCTGGTCTGGAGCATAGAGTCCCCATGTTGGTGATGATCAGGTCCAGTATGTTTTCCCCTCTTGTGGGAGTGGTAACAAGTTGTTCCATAGCATTTGAGTTTATAAATTCTAGGAACCCTTGGGCTAGGGTGTTGGAGCTAGAGTAATGCTCCCAGTCTATGTTTGGGTAGTTGAAGTCACCCAATATAATGGTGTTTGGAGAGACCTTCATATTTTCCAATTTTCTCAGGAAGGCAGAGTGGGGTTCCTGGGTTTGGGGGGGGGTCTGTAGCAGGCTATAAACTGGAAGGCAGTTTTACCCACTGTTAGTTGCACATGGATAGTCTCTGATGCTTCGTGCTGTGCCACCAACCTGGAGGTGTGGGTATCTTTGATGAATATTGATACTTTCCCTCCTTTTGTGGTTTGGTCCAAGTTTTGGGGCCAAAAACCATGGTATGAGGTATAACCTGGTAGTGCTGGGGTGCTCTCGGCAGCCTTGAACCAGGTTTCTGTTACTGCAAAGATATCGATGTTCTCCATGCTAAGGAGAGTTTCGAGTGCATGCATCTTGAGGTTTAGACTTCTGGCATTGAGTAGCATTACTCTTAGTTTCTTATCCCTTGTGATACCTATGGAGGTGGGTTTGTCTTTTGAGCCTTGCCTAAAAAAGGCACTATGGGGGAAGCAAGAGCCTTTGCCAATATCCAAAAGCCCAGGGGTGACAGGTGCAAGCCATCCCAAGCGAAGCATCGTGGCTTGTCGAGCATGTCATCCCAAGCTGACAGGCATTGGATCCCCTTTGAATGACACCAATACTTAAGCCAATTGTTGAAATTGATCATCTTGTCTTCATATTGTGGCATCATTCTTGGAGTGAGTAAGATGCTACTCAAGGTCAGGGTCATACCGGCCTGGGCTACATGCTCAGAGAGCTCCTCTATGTCTCTTTTCATGTAATCCAGGGAGGAACATCTCAGGTCATTCACACCAGCATGGAGAATGACCGAGTCATATTTGTACTTGCCTTGGAGTGACCTGAATGCTTGTGTTATGTGGCAGATCCTAGCACCCGACAGGCAGCTCACTGTGACCTTCTCCTTGTTCAGCCTGGTGAGCGGGACGTCAGTGTGCCTGACGATAGAGTCACCTATTACAAGTGTATCAGGTGTGTTGTTTAGCTTTAAGGGCTGTGACTGTTCGGCACACTGGCTTTGTGAGCTATGTGTTGCACGTGTTTTGTTGTGGGGTAGCGGTTGCTTGGGTGTCTGCTTTGGAGGTCTCTGCTGCTTAGGCAGATTTTTATTTAGAGCCTCCGAGTATGTTTTTGTGTGTTTATGTGTTTGGTTTGCTGTCGTGGTAAGTCTATGTGAGACTGGAATTGTAGTGAGTGTGGTTTCCTTCTCCTCCTGACTGGTTATGCCAGTACTGAATTGAGGGAGCTTAGCCTCCAGTTTGGCTATATGGTTGCATCTCTCACATGTGTTGGAATTTGTTGGGAGGAGGAGAGGGCTGTCTGTGTACATGAGGCAGTTGTAAGATTGCCTCAAGATTCCCGGATTCACCAGCTGGACCGGAGAGGAGATTGACAACTGACCTTTGGACATGCTAGAATAGTATTGGGAATTCCTTTATAATTAAAGCAAAGGGCCAATGGGGAACAAGGTACTTTAGGGGAGTTTGTGAGGGTGTAGTGCTTTTAATTTTTTAGTGCTGACATATAATTGCTTTAGTGAGCAATTGCCAGGTAACTTAAATGCAATGTGTTACAGGTAACTTAAATGCAAAAACGACAAACAGTAACTTTCTTTCAAGTGAAACAAGGAAATAAGTACAGTAAGCAATGCAGATATCACTAGGGATCCACAGAAGCACTGAAAAGCCACGTTGTAGGTGGAATTAGCATTTCAGGGAAATAACAAGCAAACAAACAACAAGCATATAAACAAAGCTAGATTCAGCAGGCCTGTATCTAGTCTATGCTACAGCAAACAAGGTGTACCAATTTCAGTAAGAAACAGTTCAAATATGCAGGCACTATAAGCCTTTAACCAGAAATTCCCAGCTCAGAAGGGCAGACTCCAGCCTCTCCTCCCACAAGTGTGCAGACCACGAACCTTCTTAATGTAAAATAACTGGCCTGAAGCCCAAGTGCTTAAACCAGAACTAATACACTTTTAGAATAACAGACACTAAGCCCTCAATCAGCAGCTCCCAACTTAGAAGGAAGTAAACTACCTGTCCAGCCACCATAGTGCAGGCCACAAACCTTCCTAATGTAAAACAACTGGTCTGAAGCCCAAGTGCTTAATCCAAAAGACTTAGAATGATAGCTACACTTTAACCAAGTTACTACCAAGCAGTAATAAATACAATTGAATACTTTAAAGAATGCCTGGATTAGTGCTCAAGTTATACAAACAAAGCTAGTTTCAGCAGGCCTGGATCTAGTCTATGCTACAGCAAACAAGGTGTACCAATTTCAGTAAGAAGCAGTTCAAATATGCAGGCACTATAAGCCTTTAACCAGAAATTCCTAGCTCAGAAGGGCAGAGTCCAGCCTCTCCTCCCACAACAGTGCAGACCACGAACCCTCTTAATGTAAAATAACTGGCCTGAAGCCCAAGTGCTTAAACCAGAATTAATACACTTGTAGAATAACAGACACTGAGCCCTCAATCAGCAGTTCCCAACTTAGAAGGATATAAGCTACCTGTTCTGCCACTACAGTGCAGACCACAAACCTTCTTAATGTAAAACAACTGGTTTGAAGCCCAAGTGCTTAAAAGAAAAGACTTAGAATGAGTTACACCAAGCAGTAATAAATACAATTGAGTACTATTAAGATGACGCAAAAGCAAAATAAAGTAGGAAGAACACAAATACAGTAAAAGCAGATACATTTTTTTTTTGAGTAAGCAAATGAGATGGGCCCAGGAGTTACAGGACAGAAACAAGTGCAAATGCAGGCCTTCAAATCAGAAAGTTGAGAGAGATGGAAGACCGCCCAAAAAGCCAATAACTACAAATTCTGGGCCAGAACCACTCCTTATGTGGTAGACAGGTTACCTAATGCTTACCACTCCCACTGATTAGCTAGAAGGCTTCCCTCCAACACAGAAAGGCTTGGGGGGCTCAGAAGCTTACAAACAGTCCTGGATACAGCAAATGTGTATCTGGAACACTAATTAAAGGAAAGGTAGGAAACAGGCTTACAATTTTTTTTTTCAGAAAAGTAGCAAAAACAGTAGTAAAAACAATTCACATGCAGTGCAAGCTGGCACACATGAGTATGGAGCAATATTAGTCCACACACAGTTTGAAAAAATGTAATTAAATTAAAAAGGACTAAAAGCAAGTGCAGAAAGGCTTAATTAGGTAGAATGCGGTAAAGAGATGGGACTGAGGGAGTGTCCTAGATCAAATCTACAGTGGGGCGGGCACCACAAAAGACACCAAATTTAAACTACAACCAAGAACAGGGAGGGGTGTAGGGAAGACAGTTTCAACACAGATGTGGGAAATCACAGTGCAAATTATAAAACCAGAAAATATATACTGATCTCTGTATATTTGCTGAATAGTAAGACAACAGATATCTAAGCAACAATTCGGCTCTATAATACAGAATAATACAGAAAAATATACTCAGCTCTATATATTTGCAGATAGACTTGTAAGGCTCTCTCTCGGTGCAAAGGTTCCAACTTAAATGCAGGCTGTTATTAACAGATAAAAATTAAGGGAACCTGGAGTTAAGCAACACACAAGCTAAAAAAACGGTTATATCAATTGAAGACAAGGCAGAAAATAAGGGGGTGGGGAAGACAGTTTCAACAGAGATGTGAGGTATCACAGTGCAAATTATAAAACCAGAAAAATATATACTGATCTCTGTATATTTGCAGAACAGTAAGACAACAGATATCTAAGCAACAATTTAGCTCTATAATACAGAATAATACAGAAAAATATACTCTGCTCTACATATTTGCAGATAGTCTTGTAAGGTCTCTCTCAGTGCACAGGTTCCAATTTAAATGCAGGCTGTTATTAACAGGTCAAAATTAAGTGAACCTGGAGTTAAGCAACACACAAGCTATAAAAATCAGTTATATCAGCTGAAGACAAGCAGAAAATGAGGGTGGGGGGGTGGGGAAGACAGTTTCAACAGAGATGTGAGGAATCACAGTGCAAATAATAAAACCAGAAAAATATATACTGATCTCTGTATATTTGCAGAACAGTAAGACAACAGATATCTAAGCAACAATTTAGCTCTATAATACAGAATAATACAGAAAAATATACTCAGCTCTATATATTTGCAGATAGACTTGTTAGGCTCTCTCTCAATGCACAGGTTCCAATTTAAATGCAGGCTGTTATTAACAGGTCAAAATTAAGGGAACCTGGAGTTAAGCAACACACAAGCTATAAAAAACAGTTATATCAGCTGAAGACAAGGCAGAAAATGAGGGGGGTGGGGAAGACAGTTTCAACAGAGATGTGAGGAATCACAGTGCAAATTATAAAACCAGAAAAATATATACTGATCTCTGTATATTTGCAGAACAGTAAGACAACAGATATCTAAGCAACAATTTAGCTCTATAATACAGAATAATACAGAAAAATATACTCAGCTCTATATATTTGCAGATAGTCTTGTAAGGCTCTCTCTCAGTGCACAGGTTCCAATTTAAATGCAGGCTGTTATTAACAGGTCAAAATTAAGGGAACCTGGAGTTAAGCAACACACAAGCTATAAAAAGCAGTTATATCAGCTGAAGACAAGGCAGAAAATGAGGGTGGTGGGGAAGACAGTTTCAACAGAGATGTGAGGAATCACAGTGCAAATTATAAAACCAGAAAAATATATACTGATCTCTGTATATTTGCAGAACAGTAAGACAACAGATATCTAAGCAACAATTTAGCTCTATAATACAGAATAATACAGAAAAATATACTCAGCTCTATATATTTGCAGATAGTCTTGTAAGGCTCTCTCTCAGTGCACAGGTTCCAATTTAAATGCAGGCTGTTATTAACAGGTCAAAATTAAGGGAACCTGGAGTTAAGCAACACACAAGCTATAAAAACGGTTATATCAGCTGAAGACAAGGCAGAAAATGAGGGTGGGGGTGGGAAGACAGTTTCAACAGAGATGTGAGGAATCACAGTGCAAATTATAAAACCAGAAAAATATATACTGATCTCTGTATATTTGCAGAACAGTAAGACAACAGATATCTAAGCAACAATTTAGCTCTATAATACAGAATAATACAGAAAAATATACTCAGCTCTATATATTTGCAGATAGTCTTGTAAGGCTCTCTCTCAGTGCACAGGTTCCAATTTAAATGCAGGCTGTTATTAACAGGTCAAAATTAAGGGAACCTGGAGTTAAGCAACACACAAGCTACAAAAATGGTTATATCAGCTGAAGACAAGGCAGAAAATGAGGGGTGGGGTGGGGAAGATAGTTTCAACAGAGATGTGAGGAATCGCAGTGCAAATTTAGAAAACCAGAAAAATATACTGATCTCTGCATATTTGCAGAACAGTAAGACAACAGATATCTAAGCAACAATTTAGCTCTATAATACAGAATAATAGAGAAAAATATACTCAGCTCTATATATTTGCAGATAGTCTTGTAAGGCTCTCTCTCAGTGCACAGGTTCCAATTTAAATGCAGGCTGTTATTAACAGGTCAAAATTAAGGGAACCTGGAGTTAAGCAACACACAAGCTATAAAAAATGGTTATATCAGCTGAAGACAAGGCAGAAAATGAGGGGGGGAAGACAGTTTCAACAGAGATGTGAGGAATCACAGTGCAAATTATAAAACCAGAAAAATATATACTGATCTCTGTATATTTGCAGAACAGTAAGACAACAGATATCTAAGCAACAATTTAGCTCTATAATACAGAATAATACAGAAAAATATACTCAGCTCTATATATTTGCAGATAGTCTTGTAAGGCTCTCTCAGTGCACAGGTTCCAATTTAAATGCAGGCTGTTATTAACAGGTCAAAATTAAGGGAACCTGGAGTTAAGCAACACACAAGCTATAAAAATGGTTATATCAGCTGAAGACAAGGCAGAAAATGAGGGGGGGAAGACAGTTTCAACAGAGATGTGAGGAATCACAGTGCAAATTATAAAACCAGAAAAATATATACTGATCTCTGTATATTTGCAGAACAGTAAGACAACAGATATCTAAGCAACAATTTAGCTCTATAATACAGAATAATACAGAAAAATATACTCAGCTCTATATATTTGCAGATAGTCTTGTAAGGCTCTCTCTCAGTGCACAGGTTCCAATTTAAATGCAGGCTGTTATTAACAGGTCAAAATTAAGGGAACCTGGAGTTAAGCAACACACAAGCTATAAAAAATGGTTATATCAGCTGAAGACAAGTCAGAAAAAGAGGGGTGGGGTGAGGAAGAGAGTTTCAACAGAGATGTGAGGAATCACAGTGCAAAATATAAAACCAGAAAAATATATACTGATCTCTGTATATTTGCAGAACAGTAAGACAACAGATATCTAAGCAACAATTTAGCTCTATAATACAGAATAATACAGAAAAATATACTCAGCTCTATATATTTGCAGATAGTCTTGTAAGGCTCTCTCTCAGTGCACAGGTTCCAATTTAAATGCAGGCTGTTATTAACAGGTCAAAATTAAGGGAACCTGGAGTTAAGCAACACACAAGCTATAAAAACGGTTATATCAGCTGAAGACAAGGCAGAAAATGAGTGGGGGTGGGGAAGACAGTTTCAACAGAGATGTGAGGAATCACAGTGCAAATTATAAAACCAGAAAAATATAAACTGATCTCTGTATATTTGCAGAACAGTAAGACAACAGATATCTAAGCAACAATTTAGCTCTATAATACAGAATAGTACAGAAAAATATACTCAGCTCTATATATTTGCAGATAGTCTTGTAAGGGTCTCTCTCAGTGCACAGGTTCCAATTTACATGCAGGCTATTAACAGGTCAAAATTAAGGGAACCTGGAGTTAAGCAAAACACACAAGCTATAAAAACCGGTTATATCAGCTGACGACAAGGCAGAAAATGAGGGGTGAAGTGAAGACAGTTTCAACAGAGATGTGAGGAATCACAGTGCAAATTTTAAAACCAAAAAAATATACACTGATCTCTGTATATTTGCAGAACAGTAAGACAACAGATATCTAAGCAACATTTTAGCTCTACAATACAGAATAGTACAGAAAAATATAATCAGCTGTATATATTTGCAGATAGTCTTGTAAGGCTCTCTCTCAGTGCACAGGTTCCAATTTAAATGCAGGCTGTTATTAACAGGTCAAAATTAAGGGAACCTGGAGTTAAGCAACACACAAGCTATAAAAGCTGGTTATATCAGCTAAAGACAAGGCAGAAAATGAGGGGGGTGGGGAAAACAGTTTCAACAGAGATGTGAGGAATCACAGTGCAAATTATAAAACCAGAAAAATATATACTGATCTCTGTATATTTGCAGAACAGTAAGACAACAGATATCTAAGCAACATTTTGCTCTATAATACAGAATAATACAGAAAAATATACTCAGCTTTATATATTTGCCGATAGTCTTGTAAGGCTCTCTCTCAGTGCACAGGTTCCAATTTAAATGCAGGCTGTTATTAACAGGTCAAAATTAAGGGAACCTGGACTTAAGCAACACACAAGCTATAAAAACTGTTTATCTCAGCTGAAGACAAGGCAGAAAATGAGGGGGGATGGGGAAGACAGTTTCACCAGAGATGTGAGGAATCACTGTGCAAATTATAAAACCAGAAAAATATATACTGACCTCTGTATATTTGCAGAACAGTAAGACAACAGATATCTCAGCAACAATTTAGCTCTATAATACAGAATAATACAGAAAAATATACTCAGCTCTATATATTTGCAGATAGTCTTGTAAGGCTCTCTCTCAGTGCACAGATTCCAATTTAAATGCAGGTTGTTATTAACAGGTCAAAATTAAGGTAACTCTATATATTTGCAGATAGTCATGTAAGGCTCTCTCTCAGTGCACAGGTTCCAATTTAAAAGCAGGCTGTTATTAACAGGTCAAAATTCAAAATCGTTGGTAGTGAATTGTTGAGATTAAGATGGCAAACCAAATAATAAGCACATTGATGACCAAAAAGTAAATAAAAAGAATCCCAGGACAACTAAATGTCCCTTGAAAAAGTTTATTGCACCTGGCATACAAAATACAATAGAATACAGTGCGCTGTCCACTTGATATGTTGACAGACAGGTCTCATGTCTTTTTGGATGGATCTGATTCTTGGTTCGGAATGACCAAAACATGCAATATAGTAGAAATATTCAGTTTATTTTATTTAAAATTTGTTAACTAGGGCAAAGCACTGATTCAAATAGACTTTTTTTCAGCAAACCCAGAGATCACAATTCTAAGTAACCTGAAAACAGGAGTATATAAATACATTTCAAACAAGAAATCAGAAACACCAAAATATCACATAGTAAAAGACAAAGTTCAACAAAACCTGAATAGTTTTACTAAATATCTGCACTATATATATATATATATATATATATATATATATATATATACATACATATATATATATATATATATATATATATATATATATAATTTTTTTTTTTAATATATAAAATTGTCTCTGAAACTGCCTTGTACACCACCTCCTTACTAAAATATTGAGTTTCTGCACAACCTAGTTCTGCCTCTCACCTCCATTTCTAAGCACTAATCATGTTTTATATTGATTTGAAAAACCCTCTAATGCACCTATTCATATGCTTAATGGTCATCATCTACTAATGTATAAGCATCTTTTAAATTGTAATTGTCACCTTTATTTTCTAGTTGTACAATATGTTTCATAACTTAAGTTCCAAATGTTGCCTTATGCAGTATATTGCACTCAGTAACTGGTTGAACCAGTGACATATACAGCACCAAAATTATTAGTCTGGATCACCCAGAAACCTCATTTTAGTAATAGACATATATCTTCCTAAACACTGTGTTGACATTTACTTAAAGTTATGATTGCTATCTTTAAGGGTACATAGTGTCTTACTACAGTGCCTGTTTTCAGTGTGATGACATCAGTTTTATATCAAAAGGTTACAGTGTTCTTTCAAATACAGAGATATTATCATAGGTTCATAGATTGGTACTAGGCTATCAGCCCTAGGGCCTATACAAGCCTAGCCATAACAATTCCCTGGCTATTTCTTCCCACAATATTTACTTCCCTGGACCCCTGTCTAACAGGGAGACTGATGTGATCCCCGGAATGAATTTCCTATCTCCCATCCAATCGTCAAGGTTCCTTTTGAAGAGGGGCAAAGAGGCACTCTGCTTGACATGTATGGGCAGTCTATTCCAGAGTCTGGGGAGTCTCTTGGTCAGGAACCAGGATGCCACATAGTACAGTATAAAATGCATAAAGGTAAAAGTTAACAAAACAATGTAAATAAAAGGCAAATAGCTGGTTCAGGCTTAATTCCTGTGAAAAGACATATGCAATGTTTTCAACTGTTAAACTCTAGAATGTCCTTTCCGGCTACACCATGGCTAAACACCTGAAATGCTTTGTGATTAATGTACCGAAGACATGATAAGGGTGCAATTGCAAGATGGTCCATAAAAAGGAAAGGAATGAAAGAAACAGTGTCACTTTGTATGCAGAGCCCTTCCTGCATTACCGAGCAATAAGTACTCACGGGGGTACAAACTGTGATAATGCTGCCACTGTGGATGCAAAGCTCTCAGTGCATTACTGACCAATAAGTACTCAGTGGCTACAAACTGTGATAGTCCTGTCACTGTGGATGCAGAGCCATCGGTGCATTACTGAGCAATAAGTACTCAGTGGGTACAAACTGTGATAGTCCTGTCACTGTGGATGCAGAGCCCTTGGTGCATTACTGAGCAATAAGTACTCAGTGGGTACAAACTGTGATATAGCTGTTACTGTGGATGCAGAGCCCTCAGTGCATTACTGTGCAGTAAGTACTTAGCGGGTACAAACTGTGATACTGCTGTCACTGTGGATGCAGAGCCCTTAGTGCATTACTGAGCAGTAAGTACTCAGTGGGTACAAACTGTGATAATGCTGTCACTGGGAATGCAGAGCCCTCAGAGCATTACTGAGCCATAAGTATTCAGTGGGTAAAAACTGGGATACTGCTGTCATTGAGGATGCAGAGCCCTCAGTGCTTTACTGAGCAATAAGTACTCAGTGGGTACAAACTGTCATACTGCTGTCAATGTGGATACAGAGCCGTCAGTGCATTACTGAGCAATAAGTACTTCATTGGGTACAAACTGTGACACTGGTGTCACTGGGGATGAAGAGCCCTAAGTGCATTACTAAGCAATAAGTACTCAGTAGGTACAAACAGTGATTCTGCTGTCACTGGGGATGCCTAACCTTCAGTGCATTATTGAGCAATAATTAGTCTTTGGGTACAAGCTGTGATACTGCTGTCACTGTGGATGGACAACCCTCAGTGCATTACAGAGCAATAAGTACTCAGTGGGTACAAACTGTGATAATGCTATTACTGTGGATGCAGAGCCATCAATGCAATACTGAGCAATACATACTCAGTGGATACAAACTGTGATACTGTTGTCACTGGGGATGCAGAGCACTCAGTGCATTACTGAGCAATAAGTAGTCAGTGGGTACAAACTGTGATACTGCTGTCGCTGTGGATGCAGCACCCTCACTGCATTACTGAGCAATAAGTACTCAGTTGGTACACACTGCGATACTGGTGTCACTGTGGATGCAGAGCCCTCAGTGCATTACTGAGCAAAAAGTACTCAGTGGGTACAAACTGTGACACTGGTGTCACTGGGGATGAAGAGCCCTAAATGCATTACTAAGCAATAAGTACTCAGCAGGTACAAACAGTAATTCTGCTGTAATTCGGGATGCCTAAACCTCAGTGCATTATTGAGCAATAAGTACTCTTTAGGTACAAGCTGTGATACTGCTGTCACTGTGGATGGACAACCCTCAGTGCATTACTGAGCAATAAGTACTCAGCGGGTACAAACTGTGATACTGCTGTCGCTGTGGATGCAGCACCCTCACTGCATTACTAAGCAATAAGTACTCAGTGGGTACACACTGCGATACTGGTGTCACTGTGGATGCAGAGCCCTCAGTGCATTACTGAGCAATAAGTACTCAGTGGGTACAAAATGTGATACTGCTGCCACTGGGGATGCCGAACCCTCACTGCATTACTGTGCAGTAAGTACTTAGCAGGTACAAACTGTGATAATGATGTCACTGTGGATGCAGGGCCATCAGTGCATTACTGAGCAATACATACTCAGTGGATACAAACTGTGATACTGCTGTCACTGGGGATACAGAGCCCTCAGTGCATTACTGAGCAATAAGTAGTCAGTGGGTACAAACTGTGATACTGCTGTCACTGTGGATGCAGCACCCTCACTACATTACTGAGCAATAAGTACTCAGTGGGTACAAATTGTGATACTGCTGCCACTGGGGATGCCGAACCCTCAGTGCATTACTGAGCAATAAGTACTCAGCAGGTACAAACTGTGATACTGCTGTCACTGGGGATGCCTAACCCTCAGCGCATTATTGAGCAATGACTCTTTGGGTACAAACTGTGATACTGCTGTCACTATGGATGGACAACCCTCAGTGCATTACTGAGCAATAAGTACTCAGTGGGAACAAACTGTGATACTGCTGTCACTGTGGATACAGAGCCATCAGTGCATTACTGAGCAATAAGTACTCAGTGGGTACAAACTGTGATACTGCTGTCACTGTGGATGCAGCACCCTCACTGCATTACTGAACAATAAGTACTCAGTGGGTACAAATTGCGATACTGGTATCACTGTGGGTGCAGTGCCCTCAGTGCATTACTGAGCAATAAGTACTCAGGGGTATAAACTGTGATACTGTTCTCACTGTGGATGCAGAGCCCTCAGTGCATTACTGAGCAATAAGTACTCAATGGGTACAAACTGTGATGCTGCTGACACAATGGATGCAGAGCCATCAGTGCATTACTGAGAAATAAGTACTCAGTGGGTACAAATTGTGATACTGCTGTCACTGGTGATGCAGAGCCCTCAGTGCGTTACTGAGCAATAAGTATTCAGTGGGTACAAACTGGGATACTGCTGTCACTGAGGATGCAGAGCCCTCAGGGCAATACTGAGCAAATAGTACTCAGTGAGTACAAACTGTGACACTGGTATCACTCGGGATGCAGAGCCCTCAGTTCATTACTGAGCAATTAGTACTCAGTGGGTACAAACTGTCATACTGCTGTCAATGTGGATGCAGAGCCATCAGTGCATTACTGAGCAATAAGTACTCAGTGGGTACAAACTGTGACACTGGTGTCATTGGGGATGAAGAGCCCTAAGTGCACTACTAAGCAATAAGTACTCAGCAGGTACAAACAGTGATTCTGCTGTCACTGGGGATGCCTAACCCTCAGTGCATTATTGAGCAATAAGTACTCTTTGGTACAAGCTGTGTTACTGCTGTCACTGTGGATGGACAACCCTCTGTGCATTACTGAGCAATAAGTACTCAGTGGGTACAAACTGTGATACTGCTGTCACTCTGGATGCAGAGCCATCAGTGCATTACTGAGCAATACATACTCAGTGGATACAAACTGTGATACTGCTGTCACTGGGGATGCAGAGCCCTCAGTGCATTACTGAACAATAAGTACTCAGTGGGTACAAACTGTGATACTGCTATCGCTGTGGATGCAGCACCCTCACTGCATTACTTAGCAATAAGTACTCAGTGGGTACAGACTGCGATACCGGTGTCACTGTGAGTGCAGAGCCCTCAGTGCATTACTGAGCAATAAGTACTCAGGGGGAACAAACTGTGATACTTTTCTCACTATAGATGCAGAGCATTCAGTGCATTACTGAGCAATAAGTACTGGGTACAAATTGTGATACTGCTGCCACTGGGGATGCCGAACCCTCAGTGCATTACTGTGCAGTAAGTACTTAGCTGGTACAAACTGTGATACTGCTGTCATTGTGGATGCAGAGCCTTTAGTGCATTACTGAGCAGTAACTACTCAGTGGGTACAAACTGTGATAATGCTATCACTGTGGATGCAGACCCTCAGTGCATTACTGAGCAATAAGTACTCAGTGGGTAAAGAGTGTGATACTGTTGTCACTGTGGATGTAGAGCCTTCAGTGCATTACTGAGCAATAAGTACTCAGTGGGTACAAACTGTGACACTGGTGTCACTGGGGATGAAGAGCCCTCAGTGCATTACTGAGCAATAAGTACTCAGTGGGTACAAACTGTGATACTGCTGTCACTGTGGATGCAGAGCCGTCAGTGCATTACTGAGCAATAAGTACTCAGTGGGTACAAACTGTGACACTGGTGTCACTGGGGATGAACAGCCCTAAGTGCATTACTAAGCAATAAGTACTCAGCAGGTACAAACTGTGATACTGCTGTCACTGGGGATGCCTAACCCTCAGTGCATTATTGAGCAATAAGGACTCTTTGGGTACAAACTGTGATACTGCTGTCACTGTGGATGGACAACCCTCAGTGCATTACTGAGCAATAAGTACTCAGTGGGAACAAACTGTCATACTGCTGTCACTGTGGATGCAGAGCCATCAGTTCATTACTGAGCAATAAGTACTCACTGGGTACAAACTGTGATACTGCTGTCACTGTGGATGCAGCAATCTCACTGCATTACTGAACAATAAGTACTCAGCAGGTACAAACTGCAATACTGGTATCACTGTGGGTGCAGTGCCCTCAGTGCATTACTGAGTGATAAGTACTCAGGTGGTATAAACTGTGATACTGTTCTCACTGTGGATGCAGAGCCCTCAGTGCGTTACTGAGCAATAAGTAATCAATGGGTACAAACTGTGATGCTGCTGACACAATGGATGCAGAGCCCTCAGTGCATTACTGAGAAATAAGTACTCAGTGGGTACAAACTGTGATACTGCTGTCACTGTGGATGCAGAGCCATCAGTGCATTACTGAGCAATACATACTCAGTGGATACAAACTGTGATACTGCTGTCACTGGGGATGCAGAGCCCTCAGTGCATTACTGAGCAATAAGTACTCAGTGGGTACAAACTGTGATACTGCTGTCACTGTGGATGCAGAGCCATCAGTGCATTACTGAGCAATACATACTCAGTGGATACAAACTGTGATACTGCTGTCACTGGGGATGCAGAGCCCTTAGTGCATTACTGAGCAATAAGTACTCAGGGGGTACAAACTGTGATACTTTTCTCACTATAGATGCAAAGCATTCAGTGCATTTCTGAGCAATAAGCACTCAGTGGGTACAAATTGTGATACTGCTCCCACCGGGGATGCCGAACCTTCAGTGCATTACTGTGCAGTAAGTACTTAATGGGTACAAACTGTGATACTGCTGTCACTGTGGATGCAGAGACCTTAGTGCATTACTGAGCAGTAAGTACTCAGTGGGTACAAACTGTGATACTGCTGTCACTGGGGATGCAGAGCCCTTTGTGCATTACTGAGCAATAAGTACTCAGTGGGTACAAACTGTGACACTGGTGTCACTGGGGATGAAGTGCCCTCAATGCATTACTGAGCAATAAGTACTCAGTGGGTACAAACTGTGATACTGCTGTTGCTGTGGATGCAGCACCCTCACTGCATTACTGAGCAATAAGTACTCAGTTGGTACACACTGCGATACTGGTGTCACTGTGGATGCAGAGCCCTCAGTGCATTACTGAGCAAAAAGTACTCAGTGGGTACAAACTGTGACACTGGTGTCACTGGGGATGAAGAGCCCTAAGTGCATTACTAAGCAATAAGTACTCAGCAGGTACAAACAGTGATTCTTCTGTCACTGGGGATGCCTAAACCTCAGTGCATTATTGAGCAATAAGTACTCTTTGGGTACAAGCTGTAATTCTGCTGTCACTGTGGATGGACAACCCTCAGTGCATTACTGAGCAATAAGTACTCAGCGGGTACAAACTGTGATACTGCTGTCGCTGTGGATGCAGCACCCTCACTGCATTACTAAGCAATAAGTACTCAGTGGGTACACACTGCGATACTGGTGTCACTGTGGATGCAGAGCCCTCAGTGCATTACTGAGCAGTAAGTACTCAGTGGGTACAAAATGTGATACTGCTACCACTGGGGATGCCGAACCCTCACTGCATTACTGTGCAGTAAGTACTTAGCAGGTACAAACTGTGATACTGATGTCACTGTGGATGCAGAGCCATCAGTGCATTACTGAGCAATACATACTCAGTGGATACAAACTGTGATACTGCTGTCACTGGGGATACAGAGCCGTCAGTGCATTACTGAGCAATAAGTAGTCAGTGGGTACAAACTGTGATACTGCTGTCACTGTGGATGCAGCACACTCACTACATTACTGAGCAATAAGTACTCAGTGGGTACAAATTGTGATACTGCTGCCACTGGGGATGCCGAACCCTCAGTGCATTACTGTGCTGTAAGTACTTAGCGGGTACAAACTGTGATACTGCTGTCACTGTGGATGCAGAGCCCTTAGTGCATTACTGAGCAGTAAGTACTCAGTGGGTACAAACTCTGATACTGCTGTCACTGTGGACGCAGAGCCCTCAGTGCATTACTGAGCAATAAGTACTCAGTGGGTAAAGAGTGTGATACTGTTGTCACTGTGGATGTAGAGCCTTCAGTGCATTACTGAGCAATAAGTACTCAGTGGGTACAAACTGGGATACTGCTGTTGCTGAGGATGCAGAGCCATCAGTGCATTACTGAGCAATAAGTACTCAGCAGGTACAAACTGTGATACTGCTGTCACTGGGGATGCCTAACCTTCAGCGCATTATTGAGCAATGACTCTTTGGGTACAAACTGTGATACTGCTGTCACTATGGATGGACAACCCTCAGTGCATTACTGAGCAATAAGTACTCAGTGGGAACAAACTGTGATACTGCTGTCACTCTGGATACAGAGCCATCAGTGCATTACTGAGCAATAAGTACTCAGTGGGTACAAACTGTGATACTGCTGTCACTGTGGATGCAGCACCCTCACTGCATTACTGAACAATAAGTACTCAGTGGGTACAAATTGCGATACTGGTATCACTGTGGGTGCAGTGCCCTCAGTGCATTACTGAGCAATAAGTACTCAGGGGTATAAACTGTGATACTGTTCTCACTGTGGATGCAGAGCCCTCAGTGCATTACTGAGCAATAAGTACTCAATGGGTACAAACTGTGATGCTGCTGACACAATGGATGCAGAGCCATCAGTGCATTACTGAGAAATAAGTACTCAGTGGGTACAAATTGTGATACTGCTGTCACTGGTGATGCACAGCCCTCAGAGCATTACCGAGCAATAAGTATTCAGTGGGTACAAACTGTGATACTGTTCTCACTGTTAATGCAGAGCCCTCAGTGCATTACTGAGCAATAAGTACTCAGTGGGTACAAACTGTGATGCTGCTGTCACCATGGATGCAGAGCTCTCCGTGCATTACTGAGCAATAAGTACTCAGTGGGTAAAAATTGTGATACTGCTGTCACTGGGGATGCCGAACCCTCAGTACATTACAGAGCAATAAGTACTCAGTGGGTACAAACTGTGATACTGCTGTCACTAGGAATGCAGAGCCCTCATTGCATGACTGAGCAATAAGTAGTCAGTGGGTACAGAGTGTAATACTGTTGTCACTGTGGATGTAGAGCCCTCATTGCATTACTGAGCAATAAGTACTCAGTGCGTACAAACTGTGATACTGCTATCACTAGGGATGAAGAGCCCTCAGTGCATTACTGAACAATAAGTACTCAGTGGGTACAAACTGTAATACTGTTGTCACTGTGGATGCAGAGCCATCAGTGCATTACTGAGCAATAAGTACTCAGTGGGTGCAAACTGTGACACTGACGTCATTGGGGATGTAGAGCCCTCAGTGCACTACTGAGCAATAATAACTCAGTGGGTACAAACTGTGATACTGCTGTCACTGTGGATGCTGAGTCAACAGTGCATTACTGAGCAATAAGTAATCAGCAGGTACAAACTGTGATACTGCTGTCACTGGGGATGCCGAACCCTCAGTGCATTATTGAGCAATAAGTACTCAGTGGGTACAAATGTGATACTGCTGTCACTGTGGATGCAGCACCCTCACTGCATTACTGAGCAATAAGTACTCAGTGGGTACAAACTGCAATACTGGTGTCACTGTGGGTGCAGAGCCTTCAGTGCATTACTGAGCAATATGTACTCAGGGGCTACAAACTGTGATACTGTTCTCAATGTGGATGCAGAGCCCTCAGTGCATTACTGAGCAATAAGTACTCAGTAAGTACAAACTGTGATGCTTCTGTCACTATGGATGCAGAGCCCTCAGTGTATTATTGAGCAAAACGTTCGCAGTGGGCAGAAATTGTGATACTGCTGTCACTGAGGATGCTGATCTCTCAGTGCATTACTGAGCAATAAGTACTCAGTGGGTACAAACTGTGATACTGCTGTCACTCTGGATGCAGAGCCCTGAGTGCATTACTGAGCAATAAGAACTCAGATGGGACATACTGTGATACTGCTATTGCTGTGGATGCAGAGCCCTCAGTGCATTACTGAGCAATAAGTACTCAGTGGGTACAAACTGTAATACTGCTGACACTCTGGATGCAGAGCCATCAGTGCATTACTGAGCAATGAGTACTCAGTGGGTACAAACTGTGACACTGATGTCACTGAGGATGCAGAACCCTCAGTGCATTACTGAGTAATAAGTACTCAGTGGGTACAACCTGGGATACTGCTGTAACTGTGGATGAAGAGCCCTCAGTGCATTCCTGAACAATAAGTACTCAGTGGGTACAAACTGTAATACTGTTGTCACTGTGGATGCAGAGCCATCAGTGCATTACTGAGAAATAAGTACTCAGTGGGTGCAAACTGTGACACTGATGTCATTGGGGATGCAGAGCCCTCAGTGCACTACTGAGCATTAAGTACTCAGTGGGTACAAACTGTGATACTGCTGTCACTGTGGATGCTGAGTCAACAGTGCATTACTGAGCAATAAGTAATCAGCAGGTACAAACTGTGATACTGCTGTCACTGGGGATGCCGAACCCTCAGTGCATTATTGAGCAATAAGTACTCAGTGGGTACAAATGTGATACTGCTGTCACTGTGGATGCAGCACCCTCACTGCATTACTGAGCAATAAGTACTCAGTGGGTACAAACTGCAATACTGGTGTCACTGTGGGTGCAGAGCCTTCAGTGCATTACTGAGCAATAAGTACTCAGGGGCTACAAACTGTGATACTGTTCTCACTGTGGATGCAGAGCCCTCAGTGCATTACTGAGCAATAAGTACTCAGTAGATACAAACTGTGATGCTGCTGTCACGATGGATGCAGAGCCCTCAGTGTATTATTGAGCAAAACATTTGCAGTGGGCAGAAATTGTGATACTGCTCTCATTGAGGATGCTGATCTCTCAGTGCATTACTGAGCAATAAGTACTCAGTGGGTACAAACTGTGATACTGCTGTCACTCTGGATGCAGAGCCCTGAGTGCATTACTGAGCAATAAGAACTCAGATGGGACATACTGTGATACTGCTATTGCTGTGGATGCAGAGCCCTCAGTGCATTACTGAGCAATAAGTACTCAGTGGGTACAAACTGTAATACTGCTGACACTCTGGATGCAGAGCCATCAGTGCATTACTGAGCAATGAGTACTCAGTGGGTACAACCTGGGATACTGATGTAGCTGTGGATGCAGCACCCTCACTGCATTACGATACTGGTGTCACTGTGGGTGCAGAGCCCTCAGTGCATTACTGAGAAATACATACTCAGTGGGTACAAACTGTGATACTGCTGTCACTGTGGATGCAGCACCCTCAGTGCAATACTGAACAATAAGTACTCAGTGGGTACAAACTGCGATACAGGTATCACTGTGGGTTCAGAGCCCTCAGTGCATTACTGAGCAATAAGTACTCAGTGGGTACAAATTGTGATACTGCTGTCACTGAGGATGCAGCACCCTCAGTGCAATACTGAGCAAATAGTACTCAGTGGGTACAAACTGTGACACTGGTGTCACTGGGGATGCAGAGCCCTCCGTGCATTACTGAGCAATAAGTACTCAGTGGGTACACACTGTCATACTGCTGTCAATGTGGATGCAGAGCCATCAGTGCATTACTGAGCAGTAAGTACGCAGTGGGTACAAACTGTGACACTGGTGTCACTGGGGATGAAGAGCCCTAAGTGCATTACTAAGCAATAAGTACTCAGCAGGTACAAACAGTGATTCTGCTGTCACTGGGGATGCCTAACCCTCAGTACATGATTGAGCAATAAGTACTCTTTGGTACAAGCTGTAATACTGCTGTCACTGTGGATGGACAACCCTCAGTGCATTACTGAGCAATAAGTACTCAGTGGGTACAAATTGTGATACTGCTGTCACTGGGGATGCCAAACCCTCAGTAGATTACTGAGCAATAAGTACTCAGTGGGTACAAACTGTGATACTGCTGTCACTCTGGATGCAGAACCCTGAGTGCATTACTGAGCAATAAGTACTCAGTGGGTACAGAGTGTGATACTGTTGTCACTGTGGATGTAGAGCCCTCAGTGCATTACTGAGCAATAAGTACTCAGTGCGTACAAACTGTGATATTGCTATCACTGGGGATGCAGAGCCCTCAGTGCATTACTGAGCAATAAGTACTCAGTTGGGACAAACTGTGATACTGCTATTGCTGTGGATGCAGAGCCATCAGTGCTTTACTGAGCAATAAGTACTCAGTGGGTACAAGATGTAAAACTGCTGTCACTGTGGATGCAGAGCCGTCAGTGCATTACTGAGCAATAAGTACTCAGTGGGTGCAAACTGTGACACTGATGTCATTGGGGATGCAGAGCCCTCAGTGCATTACTGAGCAATAAGTACTCAGTGGGTACAAACTGTGATACTGCTGTCACTGTGGATGCTGAGTCATCAGTGCAGTACTGAGCAATAAGTACTCAGCAGGTACAAACTGTGATACTGCTGTCACTGGGGATGCCGAACCCTCAGTGCATTATTGAGCAATAAGTACTCAGTGGGGACAAACTGTGATACTGGTGTCACTGTGGGTGCAGATCCCTCGCTGCATTACTGAGCAATAAGTACTCAGGGGGTACAAACTCTGATACTTTTCTCCCTATAGATCCAGAGCCCTCAGTGCATTACTGAGCAATAAGTACTCAGGGGGTACAAACTCTGATACTTTCCTCACTATAGATCCAGAGCCCTCAGTGCATTACTGAGCAATAAGTACTCAGTGGGTACAAATTGTGATACTGCTGCCACTGGTGATGCCAAACCCTCAGTGCATTACTGTGCAGTAAGTACATAGCGGGTACAAACTGTGATACTGTTGTCACTGGGGATGCAGAGCCCTCAGAGCATTACTGAACAATAAGTACTCAGTGGGTACAAACTGTGATACTGCTGTCACTGTGGATGCAGAGCCCTCTGTGCATTACTGAGCAATAAGTACTCAGTGGGTACAGAGTGTGATACTGTTGTCAATCTGGATGTAGAACCTTCAGTACATTACTGAGCAATAAGTACTCAGTAGGTAAAAACTGGGATACTGCTGTCACTGAGGATGCAGAGCCCTCAGTGCAATACTGAGCAAAAAGTACTCAGTGGGTACAAACTGGGACACTGGTGTCACAGGGGATGAAGAGCCATCAGTGCATTATTGAGCAATAAGTACTCTTTGGGTACAAACTGTGATACTGCTGTCACTCTGGATGCAGAGCCCTGAGTGCATTACTGAGCAATAAGTACTCAGTGGGTACAAACTGTGATACTGCTGTCACTAGGAATGCAGAACCCTCATTGCATGACTGAGCAATAAGTACTCAGTGGGTACAGAGTGTGATAGTGTTGTCACTGTGGATGTAGAGCCCTCAGTGCATTACTGAGCAATAAGTACTCAGTGCGTACAAACTGTGATATTGCTATCACTGGGGATGCAGAGGCCTCAGTGCATTACTGAGCAATAAATACTCAGATGGGACAAACTGTGATACTGCTATTGCTGTGGATGCAGAGCCCTCAGTGCTTTACTGAGCAATAAGTACTCAGTGGGTACAAGCTGTAAAACTGCTGTCACTGTAGATGCAGAGCCCTTAGTGCATTACTGAGCAGTAAGTACTCAGTGGGCACAAACTGTGATACTGCTGTAACTGGGGATGCAGAGCCCTCAGAGTATTACTGAGCAATAAGTACTCATTGCGTACAAACTATGATACTGCTGTCACTGTGGATCCAGAGCCCTTTGTGCATTATTGAGCAATAAGTACTCAGTGGGTACAGAGTGTGATACTGTTGTCACTAAGGATGCAGAGCCCTCAGTGCAATACTGAGCAATAAGTACTCAGTGGGTACAAACTGTGACACTGGTGTCACAGGGGATGATGAGCCCTCAGTGCATTACTGTGCAATAAGTACTCAGTGTGTACAAACTGTGATACAGCTGTCACTGTGGATGCAGAGCCGTCAGTGCATTACTGAGCTATAAGTACTTAGTGGGTAGAAACTGTGACACTGGTGTCAATGGGGATGAACAGCCCTAAGTGCATTACTAGGCAATACGTACTCAGCAGGTACAAACTGTGATACTGCTGTCACTGGGGATGCATAACCCTCAGTGCATTTTTGAGCAATAAGTATTCTTTGGCTACAAACTGTGATACTGCTGTCACTGTGGATGAACAACGCTCAGTGCATTAATGAGCAATAAGTACTCAGTGGGAACAAACTGTGATACTGCTGTCACTGTGGATGCAGAGCCATCAGTGCATTACTGAGCAATAAGTACTTAGTGGGTACAAACTGTGATACTGCTGTCACTGTGGATGCAGCTCCCTCACTGCATTATTGAACAATTAGTACTCAGTGGGTACAAACTGTGATACTGGTATCACTGTGGTTGCAGAGCCGTTGGTGCATTACTGAGCAATAAGTACTCAGGGGGTACAAACTGTGATACTGTTCTCACTGTCAATGCAGAGCCCTCAGTGCATTACTGAGCAATAAGTACTCAGTGGGTACAAACTGTGATGCTGCTGTCACCATGGATGCAGAGCTCTCCGTGCATTACTGAGCAATAAGTACTCAGTGGGTAAAAATTGTGATACTGCTGTCACTGGGGATGCCAAACCCTCAGTGCATTACTGAGCAATAAGTACTCAGTGGGTACAAACTGTGATACTGCTGTCACTCTGGATGCAGAGCCTTGAGTGCATTACTGAGCAATAAGTACTCAGTGGGTACAAACTGTGATACTGCTGTCACTAGGAATGCAGCACCCTCACTGCATTACTGAGCAGTAAGTACTCAGTGGGTACAAACTTCAATACTGGTGTCACTCTGGGTGCAGAGCCCTCAGTGCATTACTGAGCATTAAGTACTCAGGGGGTACAAACTGTGATACTGCTGCCACTGGTGATGCCGAACCCTCAGTCGATTACTGTGCAGTAAGTACTTAGCGGGTACAAACTGTGATACTGCTGTCACTGTGGATGCAGAGCCCTTAGTGCATTACTGAGCAGTAACTACTCAGTGGGTACAAACTGTGATACTGTTGTCACTGGGGATGCAGAGCCCTCAGAGCATTACTGAACAATAAGTACTCAGTGGGTACAAACTGTGATACTGCTGTCACTGTGGATGCAAAGCCCTTTGTGCATTACTGAGCAATAAGTACTCAGTGGGTACAGAGTGTGATACTGTTGTCACTCTGGATGTAGAACCTTCAGTACATTACTGAGCAATAACTACTCAGTGGGTACAAACTGGGATACTGCTGTCACTGATGATGCAGAGCCCTCAGTGCAATGCTGAGCAATAAGTACTCAGTGGGTACAAACAGGGACACTGGTGTCACAGGGGATGAAGAGCTGTCAGTGCGTTATTGAGCAATAAGTACTCTTTGGATACAAACTGTGATACTGCTGTCACTGTGGAGGTACAACCCTCAGTGCATTATTGAGCAACAAGTACTCAGTGGGAACAAACTGTGATACTGTTGTCACTGTGGATGCAGAGCCATCAGTGCATTACTGAGCAATAAGTACTCAGTGGGTACAAAGTGTGATACTGCTGTCACTGTGGATGCAGCACCCTCACTGCATTACTCAACAATTAGTACTCAGTGGGTACAAACTGTGATACTGTTCTCACTGTCAATGCAAAGCCCTCAGTGCATTACTGAGCAATAAGTACTTAGTGGGTACAAACTGTAATGCTTCTGTCTCTATGGATGCAGAGCCCTCCATGCATTACTGAGCAATAAGTACTCAGTGGGTAGAAATTGTGACACTGCTTTCACTGGGGATGCTGACCCCTCAGTGCATTACTGAGCAATAAGTACTCAGTGGGTACAAACTGTGATACTGCTGTCACTCTGGATGCAGAGCCCTGAGTGCATTACTGAACAATAAGTACTCAGTGGGTACAAACTGTGATACTGCTGTCACTAGGAATGCAGAGCCCTCATTGCATTACTGAGCAATAAGTACTCAGTGGGTAAAGAGTGTGATACTGTTGTCACTGTGGATGTAGAGCCCTCAGTGCACAGTGCGTACAAACTGTGATATTGCTATCACTGGGGATGCAGAGCCCTCAGTGCATTATTGAGCAATAAGTACTCAGCAGGTACAAACTGTGATACTGCTGTCACTGGGGATGCCTAACCTTCAGTGCAGTATTGAGCAATAAGTACTCTTTGGGTAGAAACTGTGATACTGCTGTCACTGTGGATGGACAACCCTCAGTGCATTACCTAGCAATAAGTACTCAGTGGGAACAAACTGTGATATTGCTGACACTGTGGATGCAGAGCCACCAGTGCATTACTGAGCAATAATTACTCAGTAGGTACAAACTGTGATGCTGCTGTCACTATGGATGCAGAGCCCTCAGTTCATTACTGAACAATAAGTACTCAGTGGGTACAAACTGTGATACTGCTGTCAGTATGGATGCAGAGCCCTCAGTGCATTACTGAGCAATAAGTACTCAGTGGGTACAAACGGTGACACTCTGTCAGTTTGAATGCAGAGCTCTGAGTGCATTACTGAGCAATAAGTACTCAGTGGGTACAAACTGGGATACTGCTGACACTGTGGATGCAGCACCCTCACTGCATTACTGAACAATTAGTACTCAGTGGGTACAAACTGTGATACTGGTATCACTGTGGGTGCAGAGCCCTCAGTGCATTACTGAGCAACAAGTACTCAGTTGAGACAAACTGTGATACTGCTATTGCTGTGGATGCAGAGCCCTCAGTGCATTACTGAGCAATAAGTACTCAGTGGGTACAAACTGTAACACTGCTGTTACTGTGGATGCTGAGCCATCAGTGCATTACTGAGCAATAAGTACTCAGTGGGTACAAATTGTGATACTGCTGTCACTGGGGATGCCAAACCCTCAGTAGATTACTGAGCAATAAGTACTCAGTGGGTACAAACTGTGATACTGCTGTCACTCTGGATGCAGAACCCTGAGTGCATTACTGAGCAATAAGTACTCAGTGGGTACAGAGTGTGATACTGTTGTCACTGTGGATGTAGAGCCCTCAGTGCATTACTGAGCAATAAGTACTCAGTGCGTACAAACTGTGATATTGCTATCACTGGGGATGCAGAGCCCTCAGTGCATTACTGAGCAATAAGTACTCAGTTGGGACAAACTGTGATACTGCTATTGCTGTGGATGCAGAGCCATCAGTGCTTTACTGAGCAATAAGTACTCAGTGGGTACAAGATGTAAAACTGCTGTCACTGTGGATGCAGAGCCGTCAGTGCATTACTGAGCAATAAGTACTCAGTGGGTGCAAACTGTGACACTGATGTCATTGGGGATGCAGAGCCCTCAGTGCATTACTGAGCAATAAGTACTCAGTGGGTACAAACTGTGATACTGCTGTCACTGTGGATGCTGAGTCATCAGTGCAGTACTGAGCAATAAGTACTCAGCAGGTACAAACTGTGATACTGCTGTCACTGGGGATGCCGAACCCTCAGTGCATTATTGAGCAATAAGTACTCAGTGGGGACAAACTGTGATACTGATGTCACTGTGGATGCAGCTCCCTCACTGCATTAGTGAGCAATAAGTACTCAGTGGGTACAGACTGTGATACTGGTGTCACTGTGGGTGCAGAGCCCTCAGTGCATTACTGAGAAATAAGTACTCAGTGAGTACAAACTGTGATACTGCTATCACTGGGGATGCAGAGTCCTCAGTGCATTACTGAGCAATAAGTACTCAGTTGGCACAAACTGTGATACTGCTATTGCTGTGGATGCAGAGCCCTCAGTGCATTACTGAGCAATAAGTACTCAGTGGGTACAAACTGTAATACTGCTGTCACTGTGGATGCAGAGCCATCAGTGCATTACTGAGCAATAAGTACTCAGTGGGTACAAACTGTGACACTGATG
Source organism: Protopterus annectens (assembly GCF_019279795.1). Classification (NCBI taxonomy): domain Eukaryota; kingdom Metazoa; phylum Chordata; order Ceratodontiformes; family Protopteridae; genus Protopterus; species Protopterus annectens. The sequence goes on from NC_056745.1 coordinate 1,400,029,707, forward strand.
TCACTGGGGATGCAGAGCCCTTACTGCATTACTGAGCAATAAGTACTCAGTGGGTACAAACTGTGATACTGCTGTCACTGTGGATGCTGAGCGATCAGTGCATTAGTGAGCAATAAGTACTCAGTGGGTACAAACTGTGACACTGGTGTCAATGGGGATGCAGTGCCCTCAGTGCATTACTAAGAAATAAGTACTCAGCAGGTACAAACTGTGACACTGCTGTCACTGGGGATGCTGAAACTTCAGTGATTTATTGAGCAATAAGTACTCAGTGGGTACAAACTGTGATACTGCTGTAGCTGTGGATGCAGCACCCTCACTGCATTACTGAGCAATAAGTACTCAGTGGGTGCAAATTGTGATACTGCTGCCACTGGGGAAGCTGAACCCTTAGTGCATTACTGTGTAGTAAGTACTTAGCGAGTACAAACTGTGATAATGCTGTCACTGTGGATGCAGAGACCTTAGTAAATTACTGAGCAGTAAGTCCTCAGTGGGTACAAACTGTGATACTGCTGTCACTGGGGATGCAGAGCCCTCAGTGCATTACTGAGCAATAAGTACTCAGTAGGTACAAACTGTGATGCTGCTGTCACTATGGATGCAGAGCCCTCAGTGTATTACTGAGCAAAAAGTTCTCAGTGGGCAGAAATTGTGATACTGCTGTCGCTGAGGATGCTGTACTCTCAGTGCATAACTGAGCAATAACTACTCAGTTGGTACAAACTGTGATACTGCTCTCAATCTGGATGCAAAGCACTGAGTGCATTACTGAGCAATAAGTACTCAGTTGGGACATACTGTGATACTGCTATTGCTGTTGATGCAGAGCCCTCAGTGCATTACTGAGCAATAAGTACTCAGTGGGGACAAACTGTATTACTGCTGCCACTCTGGATGCAGAGCCATCAGTGCATTACTGAGCAATACGTACTCAGTGGGTACAAACTGTGACACTGAGGTCACTGGGATGCAGAGCCATCAGTGGATTACTGAGCAATAACTACTCGGTGGGTACAAACTGTGATACTGCTGTCACTGTGGATGCTGAGTCATCAGTGCATTACTGAGCAATAAGTACTCAGTGGGTACAAACTGTGACACTGGTGTCACTGGGGATGAACAGCCCTAAGTGCATTACTAAGCAATAAGTACTCAGCAGGTACAAACTGTGATACTGCTGTCACTGGGGATGCCTAACCCTCAGTGCATTATTGAGCAATAAGTACTCTTTGGGTACAAATTGTGATACTGCTGTCACTGTGGATGGACAACCCTCAGTGCATTACTGAGCAATAAGTACTCAGTGGGAACAAACTGTGATACTGCTGTCACTGTGGATGCAGAGCCATCAGTGCATTACTGAGCAATAAGTACTCAGTGGGTACAAACTGTGATACTGGTGTCACTGTGGGTGCAGAGCCCTCAGTGCCTTATTGAGCAACAAGTACTCAGTGGGTACAAACTGTGATACTGCTGTTACTGAGGATGCAGTGCCCTCAGTGCAATACTGAGCAAATAGTACTCAGTGGATACAAACTGTGACACTGGTGTCACTTGGGATGCAGAGCCCTCCATGCATTACTGAGCAATAAGTACTCAGTGGGTACAAACTGTTATACTGCTGTCAATGTGGATGCAGTGCCATCAGTGCATTACTGAGCAATAAGTACTCAGTGGGTACAAACTGTGACACTGGTGTCACTGGGGATGAAGTGCCCTAAGTGCTTTACTAAGCAATAAGTACTCAGCAGGTACAAACAGTGATTCTGCTGTCACTGGGGATGCCTAACCCTCAGTGCATGATTGAGCAATAAGTACACTTTGGTACAAGCTGTGATACTGCTGTCACTGTGGATGGACAACCCTCAGTGCATTTTCTGAGCAATAAGTACTCAGTGGGTACAAACTGTGATACTGCTGCCACTGTGGATACAGAGCCATCAGTGCATTACTGAGCAATACATACTCAGTGGATACAAACTGTGATACTGCTGTCACTGGGGATGCAGAGCCCTCAGTGCATTACTGAGCAATAAGTACTCAGTGGGTACAAACTGTGATTCTGATGTCGCTGTGGATGCAGCACCCTCACTGCATTACTGAGCAGTAAGTACTCAGTGGGTACAAACTTCAATACTGGTGTCACTCTGGGTGCAGAGCCCTCAGTGCATTACTGAGCAATAAGTACTCAGGGGGTACAAGCTGTGATACTGCTGGCACTGGTGATGCCGAACCCTCAGTCCATTACTGTGCAGTAAGTACTTAGCGGGTACAAACTGAGATACTGCTGTCACTGTGGATGCAGAGCCCTTAGTGCATTACTGAGCAGTAACTACTCAGTGGGTACAAACTGTGATACTGTTGTCACTGGGGATGCAGAGCCCTCAGAGCATTGCTGAACAATAAGCACTCAATGGGTACAAACTGTGATACTGCTGTCACTGTGGATGCAGAGCCCTTTGTGCATTACTGAGCAATAAGTACTCAGTGGGTACAGAGTGTGATACTGTTGTCACTCTGGATGTAGAACCTTCAGTACATTACTGAGCAATAACTACTCAGTGGGTACAAACTGTGATACTGTTGTCACTGGGGATGCAGAGCCCGCAGAGCATTACTGAACAATAAGTACTCAGTGGGTACAAACTGTGATACTGCTGTCACTGTGGATGCAGAGCCCTTTGTGCATTACTGAGCAATAAGTACTCAGTGGGTACAGAGTGTGATACTGTTGCCACACTGGATGTAGAACCTTCAGTACATTACTGAGCAATAACTACTCAGTGGGTACAAACTGGGATACTGCTATCACTGAGGATGCAGAGCCCTCAGTGCAATGCTGAGCAATAAGTACTCAGTGGGTACAAACAGGGACACTGGTGTCACAGGGGATGAAGAGCTGTCAGTGCGTTATTGAGCAATAAGTACTCTTTGGATACAAACTGTGATACTGCTGTCACTGTGGAGGTACAACCCTCAGTGCATTATTGAGCAACAAGTACTCAGTGGGAACAAACTGTGATACTGCTGTCACTGTGGATGCAGAGCCATCAGTGCATTACTGAGCAATAAGTACTCAGTGGGTACAAACTGTGATACTGCTGTATCTGTGGATGCAGCACCCTCACTGCATTACTGAACAATTAGTACTCAGTGGGTACAAACTGTGATACTGTTCTCACTGTCAATGCAAAGCCCTCAGTGCATTACTGAGCAATAAGTACTCACTGGGTACAAACTGTAATGCTTCTGTCTCTATGGATGCAGAGCCCTCCATGCATTACTGAGCAATAAGTACTCAGTGGGTAGAAATTGTGATACTGCTTTCACTGGGGATGCTGACCCCTCAGTGCATTACTGAGCAATAAGTACTCAGTGGGTATAAACTGTGATACTGCTGTCACTCTGGATGCAGAGCCCTGAATGCATTACTGAACAATAAGTACTCAGTGGGTACAAACTGTGATACTGCTGTCACTAGGAATGCAGAGCCCTCATTGCATTACTGAGCAATAAATACTCAGTGGGTAAAGAGTGTGATACTGTTGTCACTGTGGATGTAGAGTCATCAGTGCATTACTGAGCAATATGTACTCAGTGCGTACAAACTGTGATATTGCTATCACTGAGGATGCAGAGCCCTCAGTGCATTACTGAGCAATAAGTACTCAGCAGGTACAAACTGTGATACTGCTGTCACTGGGGATGCCTAACCTTCAGTGCATTATTGAGCAATAAGTACTCTTTGGGGAGAAACTGTGATACTGCTGTCACTGTGGATGGACAACCCTCAGTGCATTACCTAGCAATAAGTACTCAGTGGGAACAAACTGTGATATTGCTGTCACTGTGGATGCAGAGCCACCAGTGCATTACTGAGCAATAATTACAAAGTAGGTACAAACTGTGATGCAGCTGTCACTATGGATGCAGAGCCCTCAGTTCATTACTGAACAATAAGTACTCAGTGGGTACAAACTGAGTTACTGCTGTCAGTATGGATGCAGAGCCCTGAATGCATTACTGGGCAATAAGTACTCAGTGGGTACAAACTGTGACACTGCTGTCAGTTTGAATGCAGAGCCCTGAGTGCATTACTGAGCAATAAGTACTCAGTGGGTACAAACTGGGATACTGCTGACACTGTGGATGCAGCACCCTCACTGCATTACTGAACAATTAGTACTCAGTGGGTACAAACTGTGATACTGGTATCACTGTGGGTGCAGAGCCCTCAGTGCATTACTGAGCAACAAGTACTCAGTTGAGACAAACTGTGATACTGCTATTGCTGTGGATGCAGAGCCCTCAGTGCATTACTGAGCAATAAGTACTCAGTGGGTACAAACTTTAACTCTGCTGTCACTGTGGATGCTGAGCCATCAGTGCATTACTGAGCAATAAGTACTCAGTGGGTACAAATTGTGATACTGCTGTCACTGGGGATGCTGAGCCCTCAGTAGAATACTGAGCAATAAGTACTCAGTGGGTACAAACTGTGATACTGCTGTCACTCTGGATGCATAGCCCTGAGTGCATTACTGAGCAATAAGTACTCAGTGGGTACAGAGTGTGATACTGTTGTCACTGTGGATGTAGAGCCCTCAGTGCATTACTGAGCAACAAGTACTCAGTGCGTACAAACTGTGATATTGCTATCACTGGGGATGCAGAGCCCTCAGTGCATTACTGAGCAATAAGTACTCAATTGGGACAAACTGTGATACTGCTATTGCTGTGGATGAAGAGCCATCAGTGCTTTACTGAGCAATAAGTACTCAGTGGGTACAAGCTGTAAAACTGCTGTCAGTGTGGATGCAGAGCCGTCAGTGCATTACTGAGCAATAAGTACTCAGTGGGTGCAAACTGTGACACTGATGTCATTGGGGATGCAGAGCCCTCAGTGCATTACTGAGCAATAAGTACTCAGTGGGTACAAACTGTGATACTGCTGTCACTGTGGATGCTGAGTCATCAGTGCAGTACTGAGCAATAAGTACTCAGCAGGTACAAACTGTGATACTGCTGTCACTGGGGATGCCGAACCCTCAGTGCATTATTGAGTAATAAGTACTCAGTGGGCACAAACTGTGATACTGATGCCACTGGGGATGCAGCTCCCTCACTGCATTAGTGAGCAATAAGTACTCAGTGGGTACAGACTGCGATACTGGTGTCACTGTGGGTGCAGAGCCCTCAGTGCATTACTGAGCAATAAGTACTCAGTGAGTACAAACTGTGATACTGCTATCACTGGGGATGCAGAGTCCTCAGTGCATTACTGAGCAATAAGTACTCAGTTGGGACAAACTGTGATACTGCTATTGCTGTGGATGCAGAGCCCTCAGTGCATTACTGAGCAATAAGTACTCAGTGGGTACAAACTGTAATACTGCTGTCACTGTGGATGCAGAGCCATCAGTGCATTACTGAGCAATAAGTACTCAGTGGGTACAAACTGTGACACTGATGTCACTGGGGATGCAGAGCCCTTACTGCATTACTGAGCAATAAGTACTCAGTGGGTACAAACTGCGATACTGCTGTCACTGTGGATGCTGAGCCATCAGTGCATTAGTGAGCAATAAGTACTCAGTGGGTACAAACTGTGACACTGGTGTCAATGGGGATGCAGTGCCCTCAGTGCATTACTAAGAAATAAGTACTCAGCAGGTACAAACTGTGACACTGCTGTCACTGGGGATGCTGAACCTTCAGTGCATTATTGAGCAATAAGTACTCAGTGGGTACAAACTGTGATACTGCTGTAGCTGTGGATGCAGCACCCTCACTGCATTACTGAGCAATAAGTACTCAGTGGGTACAAATTGTGATACTGCTGCCACTGGGGAAGCTGAACCCTTAGTGCATTACTGTGTAGTAAGTACTTAGCAAGTACAAACTGTGATACTGCTGTCACTGTGGATGCAGAGACCTTAGTAAATTACTGAGCAGTAAGTCCTCAGTGGGTACAAAGTGTGATACTGCTGTCACTGGGGATGCAGAGCCTTCAGTGCACTGCTGAGCAATAAGTACTCAGTGGGTACAAACTGGGATACTGCTGTTACTGAGCATGCAGAACCCTCACTGCAATACTGAGCAACAGGTACTCAGTGGTTACAAACTGTGACACTGGTGTCAATTGGAGATGAACAGCCCTAAGTGCATTACTAAGCAATAAGTACTCAGCATGTACAAACTGTGATACTGCTGTCACTGAGGATGCCTAACCCTCAGTGCATTATTGAGCAATAAGTAGTCTTTGGGTAGAAACTGTGATACTGCTGTCACTGTGGATGGACAACCCTCAGTGCATTACCTAACATAAGTACTCAGTGGGAACAAACTGTGATATTGCTGTCACTGTGGATGCAGAGCCATCAGTGCATTACTGAGCAATAATTACTCAGTGGGTACAAACTGTGATGCTGCTGTCACTATGGACGCAGAGCCCTCAGTGCATTACTGAACAATAAGTACTCAGTGGGTACAAACTGTAATACTGCTGTCAGTATGGATGCAGAGCCCTGAGTGCATTACTGAGCAATAAGTACTCAGTGGGTGCAAACTGTGATACTGCTGTCAGTTTGAATGCAGAGCCCTGAGTGCATTACTGAGCAATAAGTACTCAGCGGGTACAAACTGGGATACTGCTGACACTGTGGATGCAGCACCCTCACTGCATTACTGAACAATTAGTACTCAGTGGGTACAAACTGTGATACTGGTATCACTGTGTGTGCAGAGCCCTCAGTGCATTACTGAGCAATAAGTACTCAGTTGAGACAAACTGTGATACTGCTATTGCTGTGGATGCAGAGCCCTCAGTGCATTACTGAGCAATAAGTACTCAGTGGGTACAAACTGTAACACTGCTGTCACTGTGGCTGCAGAGCCATCAGTGCATTACTGAGCAATAAGTACTCAGTGGGTACAAATTGTGATACTGCTGTCAATGGGGATTCCGAACCCTCAGTACATTACTGAGCAATAAGTACTCAGTGGGTACAAACTGTGATACTGCTGTCACTCTGGATGCAGAGCCCTGAGTGCATTACTGAGCAATAAGTACTCAGTGGGTACAGAGTGTGATACTGTTGTCACTGTGGATGTAGAGCCCTCAGTGCATTACTGAGCAATAAGTACTCAGTTGGGAGAAACTGTGATACTGCTATTGCTGTGTATGCAGAGCCCTCAGTGCATTACTGAGCAATAAGTACTCAGTGGGTACACACTGTAATACTGCTGTCACTGTGGATGCAGAGCTGTCAGTGCATTACTGAGCAATAAGTACTCAGTGGGTACAAACTGTGACACTGATGTCATTGGGGATGCAAAGCCCTCAGTGCATTACTAAGCATTAAGAACTCAGCGGGTACAAACTGTGATACTGCTGTCACTTGGAATGCAGAGCCCTCAATGCATCACTGAGCAATAAGTACTCAGTGGGTACAGAGTGTGATACTGTTGTCACTGTGGATGTAGAGCCCTCAGTGCATTACTGAGCAATAAGTACTCAGTTGGGAGAAACTGTGATACTGCTATTGCTGTGGATGCGGAGCCCTCAGTGCATTACTGAGCAATAAGTACTCAGTGGGTGACACACTGTAATACTGCTGTCAATGTGGATGCAGAGGTGTCAGTGCATTACTGAGCAATAAGTACTCAGTGGGTAAAAACTGTGACACTGATGTCATTGGGGATGCAAAGCCCTCAGTGCATTACTGAGCATTAAGTACTCAGGGGGTACAAACTGTGATACTGCTGTCACTGTGGATGCTGAGTCATCAGTGCATTACTGAGCAATAAGTACTCAGTGGGTACAAACTGTGACACTGGTATCTCTGGGGATGCAGTGCCCTCAGTGCATTACTAAGCAATAAGTACTCAGCAGGTACAAACTGTGATACTGCTGTCACTGGGGATGCTGAACCCTCAGTGCATTATTGAGCAATAAGTACTTAGTGGGTACAAACTGTGATACTGCTGTTGCTGTAGATGCAGCACCCTCACTGCATTACTGAGCAATAAGTACTCAGTGGGTACAAACTGTGATACTGGTGTCACTGTGGATGCAGAGCCATCAGTGCATTACTGAGCAATAATTACTCAGTGGGTACAAACTGTGATGCTGCTGTCACTATGGATGCAGAGCCCTCAGTACATTACTGAACAATAAGTACTCAGTGGGTACAAACTGTAATACTGCTGTCAGTATGGATGCAGAGCCCTGAGTGCATTACTGAGCAATAAGTACTCAGTGGGTAAAAACTGTGATACTGCTGTCAGTTTGAATGCAGAGCCCTGAGTGCATTACTGAGCAATAAGTACTCAGCGGGTACAAACTGGGATACTGCTGACACTGTGGATGCAGCACCCTCACTGCATTACTGAACAATTAGTACTCAGTGGGTACAAACTGTGATACTGGTATCACTGTGTGTGCAGAGCCCTCAGTGCATTACTGAGCAATAAGTACTCAGTTGAGACAAACTGTGATACTGCTATTGCTGTAGATGCAGAGCCCTCAGTGCATTACTGAGCAATAAGTACTCAGTGGGTACAAACTGTAACACTGCTGTCACTGCTGTCACTGTGGATGCAGAGCCATCAGTGCATTACTGAGCAATAAGTACTCAGTGGGTACAAATTGTGATACTCCTGTCACTGGGGATGCCGAACCCTCAGTACATTACTGAGCAATAAGTACTCAGTGGGTACAAACTGTGATACTGCTGTCACTCTGGATGCAGAGCCCTGAGTGCATTACTGAGAAATAAGTACTCAGTGGGTACAGAGTGTGATACTGTTGTCACTGTGGATGTAGAGCCCTCAGTGCATTACTGAGCAATAAGTACTCAGTAGGGAGAAACTGTGATACTGCTATTGCTGTGGATGCAGAGCCCTCAGTGCATTACTGAGCAATAAGTACTCAGTGGGTACACACCGTGATACTGCTGTCACTGTGGATGCTGAGTCATCAGTGCATTAATGTTGTTTTGTTGAAATTTGGCATTGAGATGTGCTTTTGGGACTGATAGCAATACCAATAAGCATGTTTTAAAACAACCCAGTTGTTATATGCCACCTTTTACTCCAGCCATGAGCTTATTTATTAACAGTTGTGAAAAAGATCTATTGAAGTATTTTCAAGAAGGGCATTATCATAAGTTTTATAATTTAACTAAGGCACAACAAAAGGCATTATTTGACTTGGGCAATAGAGCTGAACTTACTATTAAAATGGCTGACAAAGAGGGAGCGGTGGTGGTATTAGACACAACTTATTATCAGAATAAGGTGGAAGAGCTTTTAACAGAAGGGAATACATACATACCCATAAATCCACTTGGTGTTAAGTTAGTGATAGTTAGGGTACATGAAAGTCTGAAAGGCCTATTACATGATATGTGCATAAGTGAAGATTTGTTTAAATTTTTTTGGATTGAACATGCGACTACACCAGTCTTTAAGGCATTGCCTAAAGTACACAAATCTCTGACTGACCCACCTCTCCGACCGATTGTGTCAGGTAGAGGTTGGGTCACAGAGAATATTTCAATCTGGTTGGAGGTTACTCTCAGACCTTACGTAGAAAAAATCCCTAGTATACTGACAGATACAGGTGGATTTTTGAGGATGTTGGGGAATGTGAAACGTGCTAGGATACAGGACAGATTTCTAATGGTCTCTCTGGATGTGCATAACCTGTTTACAGTAATTAGTAATGATTATGGCATAAGAGCCATAAGGGATTTGTTAACAGACTTAGGGGCTACTGCAGATAAAATAAACTTAATTAGCACCATGCTAGCCCTGGTATTAGAAAATAATCTGTTTATTGGTATCAAACAAACATACAGACAGGCCCAGGGGGTAGCCATGGGCACCCCCTGCGCCAATACGTATGCAAACTTAGTCTTATCTTACTGGGAGAAGGCCACCATATTTGGTAACACAGAATGGATGCCCTATATACAAATGTACACCCGTTTTGTAGATGACGTCTTCATTCTGTGGAAAGGCAGTCAAGAACAGTTGGACCTTTTTGTAACATATTTGCATTCAACAACATCATTTTTAAGGTTTTCTATGAGTAGTTCTCTTTTTGAAATAGACTTTCTGGATGTACGAGTACTACAGAATGAGGAAGGTTTTACATCCTGTTTATATAGAAAGGAATGCTGGAAAAATACATTGTTAACTTTTGACAGCATGCACCCGTGATTTACATTTCCTAATATTCTACAGGGACAGATTTGTAGGACCTCCAGAATTAGCATGGAAGACTCTCATTATGAGGAAGAGATAACAAAATTAAAGGACTGCTTCCAAAGAAGGGGTTATAGAGAAGGCTTGGTGGATAAAATGGTGGACAGCAGTAAGATGTTAAGGACTAATAAGTTCAAACCATGGCTTAGTTATGCAGAAGGGGAATTGGAAAGTATATCTAAGACTGATAAAAAATCTAATAACCCTAAGTTGATTTTTACCTATAGTAGCAATATTGGTGATATTAAAGAGATAGTAAACAGTAATTGGAACATTCTGAGGAGTGACAATAAGTTAAGACATATAATAGGAGATAGACCAATCATTGGATATAGGAGGAATAGGAATTTGAAGGATCTTTTGTGTAGAGAAAAGAGAATTAACAGCAAAAGATTTTTTAAAGAAACCATAGGCAGTATACCGTGTGGGACTTGTAAAGCCTGCTCATATATTAATAAGAACACTGTGTTTAGACATCCAGTGAGTGGTAAAACCTTTAATTTTAAGGCTTGGGCTACATGTAGAACAACTGATTTAGTATACCTGGCAGAATGTACACAATGCCCCAGTTTTTATGTAGGGAAGACTAATAATATGCTAAAAGTAAGGGTGCTACAACATCTATCATCAATTAGGAATAATGATGAAAATAATGCACGTTTTAGATATGTTCAACTATACCCTACACATACTTTTTGTTTCAGGGCCATAGTTAATGTTTGGTTGAATAATAGAGGAGGAGATATCAAATTACTAACATAAACCATAGAATCTAAGTGGATTATTGAGCTTATGGCTCATAGGAGCCCAGGTTTGAATGAAGTAATACCTATGAAACCCACCCTCAAAAGCAGGCGGACTTTTTACTGAATGTCATTGGTTGGTTATTAGTTTAAAATTCTGGGTTGTGTGTATTGATTTTATCTGAAGAAGGGTTGTTACCTGAAAGTGCTCATCATTGCATTTGTGTGTTTTTATTAAAACTTTTTGGATATATAGCAGTGTCGTGCCTCGTTGCTTTTGGATATTTGCTATTTTTCATTGGCAGGACATTGGTATCAGCACTATACATTTTTGCGCTGCATTACTAAGCAATAAGTACTCAGTGGGTACAAACTGCAATACTTGTGTCACTGTGGGTGCAGCACCCTCAGTGCATTACTGAGCAATAAGTACTCAGGGGGTACACACTGTGATACTGTTCTCACTGTGGATGCAGAGCCCTCAGTGCATTACTGAGCAATAAGTACTCAGTGGGTACAAACTGTGATGCTGCTGTCTCTATGGATGCAGAGCCCTCAGTGCATTACTGAGCAATAAGTACTCAGTGGGTACAAGTTGTGATACTGCTGTCAATGGGGATGCCGAACCCTCAGTGCATTACTAAGCAATAAGTACTCAGTGGGTACAAACTGTGATACTCCTGTCACTTTGGATACAGAGCCCTGAGTGCTTTACTGAGCAATAAGTACTCAGTGGGTACAGAGTGTAATACTGTTGTCACTGTGGATGTAGAGCCCTCAGTGCATTACTGAGCAATAAGTACTCAGTGCATACAAACTGTGATACTGCTATCACTGGGGATGCAGAGCCCTCAGTGCATTACTGAGCAATAAGTACTCAGTTGGGACAAACTGTGATACTGCTATTACTGTAGATGCAGAGCCTTCAGTGCATTACTGAGCAATAAGTACTCAGTGGGTACAAACTGTGACCCTGATGTCACTGGGAATGCAGAGCCCTCAGTGCATTACTGAGCAATAAGTACTCAGTGGGTACAAACGGTGATACTGCTGTCACTGTGGATGCAGAGTCATCAGTGCATTACTGAGCAATAAGTACTCAGTGGGTACAAACTGTGACACTGGTGTCACTGGGGATGCAGAGCCTTCAGTGCATTACTAAGCAATAAGTACTCAGCAGGTACAAACTGTGATACTGCTGTCACTGGGGGATGCCGAACCTTCAGTGCATTATTGAGCAATAAGTACTCAGTGGATACAAACTGTGATACTGCTGTGACTGTGGATAGACGACCCTCAGTGCATTACTGAGCAGTAAGTACTCAGTGGGTACAAACTGTGATACTGCTGTCACTGTGGATGCAGAGCCATCAGTGCATTACTGAGCAATACATACTCAGTGGGTACAAACTGTGATACTGCTGTCACTGCTGATGCAGAGCCCTCAATGCATTACTGAGCAATAAGTACTCAGTGGGTGCAAACTGTGATACTGCTGTCACTGTGGATGCAGCACCCTCACTGCATTACTGAGCAATAAGTACTCAGTGGGTCCAAACTGTGATACTGCTGTCACTGTGGATGCAGAGCCGTCAGTGCATTACTGAGCAATAAGAACTCAGGGAGTGCAAACTGTGATACTGGTGTCACTGGGATGCAGAGCTCTCAGTGCATTACTGAGCAATAAGTACTCAATGGGTACAAATTGTGATAGTGCTGTCACTGTGGATGCAGAGTCTTGAACCCAGGACCCTGTACACCATAGCCAAAGAAATTTACCAGTAATCCACCTCAGGTAAAGCAACAGTCACTTGTTCAATGAATGCTTTCAAGTTTAGAAAAGAGGACTTTCCTTTTACAAACCTATACAAATCTTGCCCTAAGAGCAAGAGCTTTCCCATTTTGTTCAATAATCACTTTTCCTTTAAGTTTCCAAAGTATGTATGTTATACTTGTTGGGCCAGTAATTATCGGAGTGCAAAGTAAATAACCCCTTTTTTTAATAGAAGTTGCCAGTATTTGACTCCATATTTCGAGTACATATCCATTTTCCAGTAATCTGTTAAAAGGATTGAAAGATGAGTGACAATGTTACTTTGAATTTGTATACAGAAGACCTGTTTTGGGAGAGAAAGAGCATATTATCCCTAAGTTATAATTAATTTTGCCTTCATTTATTATTTTGTTTGTTTACTTGTTTGCTTACTTTATTTTACATCTATCATAGGAAACACAAGATAATATTTTAGGGTTCAAAACTAACCAGTTGTCATTTTTTTTCCAATACATCACATTCTGATTTAGCTGAAAAACAAAACCTGTAAGATTGTCTTAGACTTTGGTAAGTGGGCTTGTGTCATAATTTTATTTTTCTCATCTTGCTAACTGTGCTTAGAGGTCTTTGTACTTTGTTTAATGTAATTTTAATGTTTTTTTTTCTTATGTACTATCTAGAATCTTATTTGTGTGTTTGACATGTTATTGATTATATAACCCCTCCAAAGGGGTGTGTTTTAGAATTTTGAATTTTGAAGTATGTCTGAGTCTTATTGGAAATTATTTGGCTATATATCTGTTCAGTATGTAGTAGAATGTATCAACTACTTTAACTTTTGCTTTCATTCCCTCATTCTTCAGTTACCTGCTTAATCTGTTTCAAGGACGTGAGACAGCCCAAGCCTATCCCAGCATGCAGTACATGCAATGTAAAACTAATCCTGGATAAGATGCTGTCATAGCACATGACATGCACACCTATCAGCACTAAAGGATCATTATCTCAGTTACAGCATGCCTTTGGGATACGAAAGTGATCCAGAATACCTGGAAAAAACCCATACTGATACTTTTAGTATTTGAGTGAAGTAATAAATCCTACTCATAATTACCGGGTCTATATCACTTTGTTGATTCCCACATCAGCAAATACCTCTTCATCGAATACCTATTTATTGAAGCTCCTAATCAGTGAACAGACTTATCAGCAAAATATTTCCTAGGGCAAAACAGTGGTTGACCACCATTTGGAATTTGTCCTTTTCTCCACTGTAGTGCAATCTCAGAGTTGGTATATTTAATTGGGGGTGGGGAGCACAGCGCCACCCAGCTAGGTAGGTGTTAAGTTTTATGATTTGGTCTTGGTCACTAGGGTGGCTGACTGTTGATTTGCCCTAGGCAAATTTTTGCTGAAAAGTCCATTTGCTGATTAGGAGTTTCGATTAATAGGTGTTTGACAAAGAGGTATTTGCTGATGGGGGATTAGGCAAAGTGATATAGACCCATAATTACCAGCTGCATTACTAATTTAATTATAATTGCTATTTAAATTAAATAACATTTAGACTTGTTAGTGGCTATGATGTTTTTAGTGTATGACTACATATAACAATGATGGTATGACAAGAATCTCATAATAATGGATGAGATATCAAATATTGTTGCCCCTTTTCTGATTGCTTAACTGTAATTTCTACATTATTCTGATTAACAAAATGTACTAATATTTCTATGTACACATTATTCAGTAGTCTGGCCAGTTACTATTTGGATACTTAACATTTCGTAGTAACATGCTTTTATTATAAATGTTTATCTATTATAACTTACTTAAGAACTTCTATTAACATGGAGTCATAGAATGGGTCAGTAACAGCCATAAATGTGATACCTCCATTGTTAACATTAGCTGTAACATCAGTAAGTTCTTTCTTCATCTGTGTAACCTGGATATACAACTATTTTTTTTTATGAAGCTAGAAGCTTAGCCACCTTTTCTGCAGGGTTTGAAACAGTGATAGATGCTACACCCAATAATAAGTGCCATATCAAACCTGTAAGAACTGTAACTATGGTTCTTGTAACTTTCACAAAATAAAATCCAATTTCATAATAAATACAACGAATGCCAAGTTGCAGTAACACCATGTACACACACACACACACACACACACACACACACAAAAACATATGTGTATATGGGTCTACTTTCAAATCCTGTATTACCACATACCTGAATAACAGAAGATCGAGACCATAACATCAAAAGTTCTATTTCTGAAACTCCAAAGGCTCGAGTTTCAAAATATTGAAAAAGAGTAAGCAAACATTAGGTTTCTGCCCCCCACTGAAACAAAACACACTAAAAACTAAAAACAACAAATTTCCACCTTCTTTACATTTAAGCAGGGGGCAAGCCCCCGTGCACGCCCCACACCCCCTGATAATTAAATATATCAACTCCAAGATTGCACTACAGCAAGGAAAATGGTAAGTATACCATTCCATGCTGTATGATGATCTTTGTGTAAACAGTACACACATCAAATACTGTAACGCATATTTTACAAATCAAAAAAACTATTTACAAACACATATTTTAAACTTTAACACATACATCTTTAACAAAGCAGAGATGGCTTTCA
The DNA here is from genome assembly GCF_019279795.1 of Protopterus annectens. Lineage (NCBI taxonomy): Eukaryota > Metazoa > Chordata > Ceratodontiformes > Protopteridae > Protopterus > Protopterus annectens. The sequence goes on from NC_056745.1 coordinate 1,400,045,146, forward strand.
CAAATCATAGCACAACACAAATTGTATGTTAGCAGTTCAACAGCACCTCCTATGCAATTACAAAAAAAACATTCTTTAACATTTTAACAGCTACAAAACATTCAGTAGCAATTCTACCTCTAATTTTTCTTTAACGTTACTACTTAAAACACAAACAATTATTCACTTCTAAGATCCGCTCCATACGTTAAACTTACTCTTCAGTCAGAATGACTGGTATTTCTTTTCCAAATGATGTATAACTGCAAACAAACTAAACAAATCACAACCTCGGAACTAAACATCTGCCATATATATATATATATATATATATATATATATATATATATATATATATATATATATATATATATATATATATATATATATATTTTTTTTTTTTTTAGAAACAACTACACCTTAAAGTGATAGCATACTATTTACCTATATACTGTTTAAAACTTAACATCATTTAGGTATTCTGATACTTGAGCTTTAAAACATTCAGGAAATAGAACTTTAGATATCTTGATCTTGATCTTCTGTTGTTTGGGTATGTGGTAATGTGGGATTTAAAAGTAGACCCGCATATACATATCTCTCTCTCTCTATACATACATACATATATATATATATATATATATATATATATATATAGATAGATAGATACAGATATAATTATAAATACATAATTCAATATATATATATATATATATATATATATATATATATATATATATATATACACACACACACACACACACACACACACACACACATTTTTGAGATTGCTACACTGCATCTTTGGTATTAATACTTATTCCCCATGCTTGTTGTTACATTCTATCTGTTCTTATGCCTGCCATTAGTATTCAGAATTTCAAACTGAACTACTGTAAGTCTGTGGCAGAACAGAAATGTTCTTAAGTCATGTTTCTGTGGCAGGGCATATTTCAGAGTACTCCAGAAACTTGGAATGCTTTGAAACATTCCATGTTTGTTAATGAATCTTCTAGCATTCACAAAAGCCACCCTACATCCTCATGAAGTAAATCAGGCTGACTAATCTTGAAGCAAAACTGCCTGGTACTAAAGGATCTTTCAGTGGACTCAGTAAAGGTCAATAAAGGAAACAAGTAATTATGCACATTTTCTCTTCTCGATATGACTAGTGTCTTATAGCAGAATCTTGACAGTATGACACCCACAGCTTACTGAAAGAATACAAGGCCTAAACAACATGTCCTACATGGAGTGACCCAAAGCCCTGTCACTATACTTCTTCAGATTGCTAAATTGTGACCTATGTTTGGCATCCAAGGTATCATCCTACCCATTACTGCTGAATTTAGTTTACATCAGAAAGTCAAATGGCATCAGAAATACTCAGTCTGGGGATCTAAACCTCTTCTCTAACATCAAGAGAGTGGTTTAGAGGACAAGTAAGTCTCATAAAGATACTGCTACTCTGCAACAGAGTCCCCATCCATATAAAACAAAGTTCGGCCCTGTCCATATTCAAGTGAGATTTGGATCTATGGATGGAAAATAGAAAATTTACCCTAGGACTACCCTCTGTATTACTAATGGACAGAGGCAGCTACTAAATGCTTTTTACCATGTGTGGATCCCCTCAAATTATCTATGGTATGATCCCAGTTATTCCCATTAGGGGTAATATATAATTATTGACCACGGGATGGGTAAGCCCAGTCTATAATTAAATGAGATAGTTAATCTGAGCACAAAAAGGGAAACTGACTAGGCTTAAAATGGTCCACAAGGGCATCTAGCTTAGTACTTACCTAGGAACCAATGGAACAACCAGTCAGCAGCATTTGGCTGTTGTTTTCTGTATGAGGAAATAAAACTGAAAGTAAGAAAGAGAATATAGAACAAGTAAGAAACAAGCAGCTACACAACAGCAGTTTAAAGCAATGCTGTTACAGTAAACATGTTAAAGCAAAGATTTTCATCATTTCTTTTGCCAATAACCATCACCCTATGTACTGTGGAAAGAAGGGCATCGATTTCAGCTAAGAAGGTGGCCAATGCCTAGCTTCTCATTTACTGATTTCTGCATCTGTGTCAAACACAGTTTACAAAGGAGGATAAGGAATACATAAAAACTTAACATTAAGTAGGAAATTTATAAATAAATTCAATAATGTCTATGAAGCAAAACTACAAAGGAGAGACTGAAATTCTGAACTTTATGCAACTGGACCACAATCCTAGAAAGGAAGGAACAGAGGAGAGTAAGCGCCATTAAAAGCATATGCAATCTTAGGGTTTCAAGCACCTTTCACATAGTGATAGCTAACTGGTACCATCATTACACAGCAGTAATGGAGCAACCATATCTACCTGGTGACTATCCCTTCTGTTGTTCAGTGTTAATTTGTTTATGTTTGATTATCTTGCGTTAGAATACTCATTTGTGTTTTCTTGTATTTGATTACTTGCTACACGTTGTAGTAGTTTATTACAGTATTCTTGTCCAAGACTGCTGTGTCCTAAAAGGCAAGTGATTTTTACCTATTCAGTAAAGTTGCAGCAAGATCACGGTGTGAATAATAAGGTATGGGGTAAAGGTGGGATTGCCCCCTACCACAAAGAGATATTTTCTGATTGTAGGTTCAGTACCTTCTATTTTCCAGTCTTCATCCAAATCTCTCAGACACAGACATAGGTTCATAGATACCCTGCACCTTGTGCTTGTAAGGTAAACACCTTAACCATTATGCTAACTTCCCACCTCCACAGGTGTGCACACACACACACACACACACACATGTGAGACAGCAAACACGTGTGTGTGTGTGTGTGTGTGTGTGTGTGTGTGTGTGTGTGTGTGTGTGTGTGTGTGTGCATATATATATATATATATATATATATATATATATATATATATATATAAAATATAAATATATATATATATATATATATTATATATACACAATATACACACACACACACACACACACACACACACACACACACACACATGCACACCAAATTATAAAGTTTATTCTCATTTGTGGCCTCAGTAACATTCTGCAGAATCGTAAGAGACATGAATATTTTCAGATCTAGAAGTGCGAATGGATATAGTTAGTATTAAGAATGTCTGGCATGAAAGCAACTCAGTCTAGGAGTTCTGGATGGGTAGCTACATTCAGCAACAATGCTACATTTTAAAAAGTACTTACCGGAATACATTTATTTGCTGCAGTGTTTAATTTCTGAACTGACATGTTTATAATTGTCAAATTAAAAAAAAGTAAATGTTAGTAATTTGGTTCATTTTGGCTTTGTTATCTCTGCTGGTTTCTACATTTTACATATTTTCCACGTGTTACTCTTGTAATGCTTACTCTGCCTAAAAGCAAGCTATCTACTTCCTTCCTGTTCTGTCCACAAAGAACAAGTCATTTACGAATTCAGACCAGAAATTAACGTTGCTTTGGAAACGATTTTATGTAGTGTTGAGAGAGAAGAGAAGCAAACATCACCACACAATGAGAAAATGCTGAGAGACATGAATTCAACATTAAGCCTTTTATTGTACAAACATAGCATTTAACCATGAATGCATGTAACTCACCAGCCCCCATCCCCAAGTATACAAGAATGAAGATAGAATGTCTGTGGGAAGAGGGTGACCATATTAGATGCTGCATAGGCAGTTTCTTATCTTTTTAATTAGGTACTGTTCTCTTAGGCAGAGTATTTTAGTAACAAAGAATGGAATATAACAAAAATAAATAAATGCTGACTGGATACATCAAAAATGAATTGGCACCTTTTAGTTCCAACAAAAAAGTCTATGCGTTGCAATAATTTTGATGTTGAATAGATCCCTTCAAGAAGAGCACTATGGCATACTCCTTATTGGCATAATACATCCACTGATAATGACTACCTATACTTGTCCACAGCCTCAGAATCACTTCACTGTGTTGCAGACATTGAGTTCAGGTAAGCAATGTGGTGTCCACATATGTGTTCAGGCAGCTTCACTTCTCACATATCTTACAATGTACACCCTTTACTTACTACAATTACAGCAGTTCTTCATTGGCAGTGATGCATACAGGTTCACAGATAAGTACTAGGCACTCAATCTGCAAACCACTGTAAGCAAAAAAATATATATATTCAAAAGTTCCTTCCAGGTTCAAGGAGGACAAAACAAAGACTGGGGAAGAATGTGAGGTTGCTCACCCAATTAAACAGATTTTCCTTGACGGTGGCAACAATACTACTCTGCTTGTCATATACTGGAGGTTTATTCCACAAGTGAGGGACACTTTGGGATATGAATCTATCATTCCAACATGTCTTATTTATCTGTTGATGAAAGATTAGTTATTTAACCAGGTATTTGAGACATAATTTGTTCTGTGAAGAAGGTCAAAAACAATTGGATCTTTCATGGCTTAAAAGGCTAGACACAGATCTCCATGGAGGAATGTATAAAAAACTGAGTACAGAGACAGAGAGAGAGAGAGGGGGCTGCCAGTCTGTTATCTATCTCTGTGTGTGTATAATTTATCAAAAAGAAAAAAGCCGGTATGGCTGATTAAGAGTTAACTAATTGCAGGTACCGACTTTTTGCTGTGCAAGATCAAAGCAGAGTGGGGATCAAGGAATTTGCTTGGTATATATATATATATATACATATATATATATATATATATATATAATTAGCAGGGCTGTGGGAGTACAGTGGGGCTTGCCATCTGGTCAAAAGAAAAATCTTTGGGTTTTTTTTGTAGTTTTCAATCGGCTGGTGATTGACCAGTTGTGTTCAATCACTTGCCGTTTGATATATATTATTTTTGATATATGGACATACATAATTATATGTATATGGGTTCTGTGAGATTGGTATCATGGCTATGATTGAGTTCTGTATTGTTGATCCACTTTGGTCGACAATGCAGATGGATGACAGTTGTGAAAGACAGGATGATCTCTTGAGAAGGGAAATATGCCCATCCCCTGGGGATTGTGTGATCTCGGAGTTAATATATATAATTACCAGGGGGTGTATGAAGGCAGAACTGTTTGCCTCCCTGCAAAATTACTGTTTTTGTATTGCATGTCTGAGAAGTAACCACAAGCAAATGCAGAAGCTTGTCGATGTTGTGCAATTTGACATTACTTTGTCGACATAAACCAAGTTGATGTAATGCCAAATCAACCTTTCCCTGTAATTCCATATATTTGTGTGTGTGTGGGAGGGGGTATATAAAAAAAGTAAACAGACTACATTTTCTCATTCAAGACAATGTAAAAAAAAAAAAAAAAAAAACTTCATACTCTGCACACACCAAAGCTACATGCACTGCCCCCTTCAAATAACAGTGCCTATCTAAGTCAGCCTCTAAAAATGTAACTCTTTGCAACTAGAATGAAAAGAAGGATAAACTAAAGGAAAATGCTAAATCAAAATGCTTTTAATCATCCAATCAGAAAACAACTTTAAATGCAAAAATGCAACCCTCCCCCTCTAATAAAAGGGGACACTATTTAAACTAGCTAAAAATAGACTAACTCAAACAATATATTAAAATGAAACTTACAAAGCCTAGCATAAAACACACTAAACTACCAAAATACATCAAATCAACTGACACTTCAAAACATTTTTACAAAACTTATCTCTTCAAGCTCAGATGAAAACTGCTTTAAAACTATCCATTCCAGTATTGGAACCATCAAGTATATATTGGTTTTACTAACAGAAGCAACCTATCAAAGAAGTAGATGTTCTGGTGCCATCCTAAAAGAATATTCTACTACTTACAGAGAGCAACATGAAAGTTAAATTTCCAACCCCAAAAAATTAACATTTGGAAACCAAATTACAGACTTATTACCATTCTTTAAATTCAGTTAATGCAGTTCATCATAAATCATAAATGGGATTTACAGTGTCTAAATGCTTGTTTATTAATCAACATGTGATTACACACCACAAAAACATTTACATTTACAAAAATATCCTACAAACATGTAGTGATATTCAATATTTCATGAAACACTTTTTAAAATTCTTTTTGCCTGGGAGTTTTGTAGAAAAGCTCAATAAAATCTGTCATTCTGTAAAACCTCTGCCAACTACCTGAAGCCTTAGTTAGTAGAACTCTATGAATATAGCCAACTGAAGTGAACAGGAAATGTCCTCTAACAAACAAACAAAAAAAAAGAATGCCATCCATCATAAAACATGCTTCCTAAACCTACAAGATGGGATGCTTATATCTGTAGACACTCTACCCCTATGTATTTCAATCACGTTTATCTATCCAGGGCCAGCATGACACAAAAGTAAACTTGGCAATCACCTAGGACTTCATGCTTGTAGAGGCACTCTTTTCCCATTTATTTATGTATTTTTAGAGCAATACTTCATTATTCTAAAAAATAAATAAAGCACCCCTGCAAGGAAAAAAAAAAAAACATTGGTACAGTGAGCACTCCAGGGGGTGGTGCTCCACTTTACTTTCACCCCAAACATTGCAAGATCACTTGAATAGATTCAGATGTAGATGTGAAGGCCCCTGAAAGAGTTTATTTTTTATTTTATTTAGTTTGCCCGATGTGTTTATGTAGAAGGGACAATCTGATGTTGTTAATCTTCATTCATTCCTTAAATGTGGGTTTGGAACCGATCCTCGGTTCCAACTCAGCAGATTACCAAGCTCGCACCAGCTAGAAACCTCTTGAGCTAAGCTTTACCCACAGTGCCCTTCTCCAAGTTACCACAGATCTTGTTTGCTGCAGAAGAAACAAGATGTGCCAGATAGTCTCTCAGCTAAGTGTTCATTTTGTTGATAATTTTCAGATAAATTTTCTTCCTTTAAGTCTTTTCTTATAAAAAGTCCTTGTTGTTGGATTGTAACCCTTTCATTAGTGCCCTATTTCCCACCTTACTCTCTTTTTCTACCAGTTGGCAACTTGTCTACCATTGTTGGTACTTTCCCTTACCGGTTGTTAGTCTTCCATACCATAGTTGGTACTCCCTCTGTTCTTTCTTTTCTTACACTTAATATTCTATTGCCTTTATTATTATTGTTATATTTGCTATTTTTGGATTGTGTGTTTTTCTTGTTTGGAAACTGTTATACTTATTGTGGAAAACATGTCAGAAAAGAAAACGACTACCAGTTTTAAAAGATGTGACAAATGTGACAGAAAAATGCCTAATGTAGACAGTCATATGCCTTGTGTTTACTGTTTAGGGGTTTCTCATTTATCGGAGAAACTGTCTTGTGATGTTTGTAGGACTTTCAGCTCCTGCACTCTTGCAGAATGCAAAAATAAACTGATGCTTGCTGGTTTACTAAAATCTCCTTTTTCTGAGGTGATCTCTGAGACGGAGGCTTCTCCCCTCCGAGGAAAGATGATAAAAAGTTTCATGAGTTGAAATCATCAGAATTAAGGCCTAAGGTTCCTAAGTTGTCGCACAAGGAGTCTTCATTTCCGAGACCACCAAAATCCTTGGCTCCGAACTTGGCTCCAAAAGAGACGATTCTATCAGCGCCATCTGTTCCTTTGGCACTAGACGTTTCATCTGCTCTGACTCACTGCTGCACCGTTAACTTTGCCTATGGCACTGACCACATTGTCTGCTCAACTTTTGTCACTGACAACCATGACGAAAACTTCCTCAGCTCTGACACATCTCTCTGTGCCTATAGCCACTTTGGAATCAGTGTTTTCCCTTCCTGAGCTTCATACCAGTCCTTTGACCTCAGTTCAGAGAGATACATTTCTTCCCCAAATCAGATATTCCCTGTCAGTGGACCCCTTCTATGGACAGCAGTATACTCCTTTCCTTGAATGTCCAGTTTCACTGTTGAGGTTATCTACCCATTCCTCCAAAAGCCTGTCTGAGTTAGATATAGTGAAACTGGTAGACCAGCTGTTGATGGCCAGAGGCATTTCTCCTCCTCAGAAACCCTCCCTCCCACTTAGAGCCAAGGGCCCTGCTCCAAGGACTCCACAGTATTTTTCTCCTCCAACTTCCTCGCAGGTTTTGGAAGTTTTGTCACTGACTGCTATCCTGGTCCCAGTGGCTTTAGCACAGATAGTAGATCTCACTTTGGTGCCGGAGACTTCTCTTTGGTCTGAACCCTGTGCAGACACAGGCCATCCTCGGGTCTGAGATTGTTCTGCCTCGGCAGCTCTGTCTCTTCCAGAGGCTTCTTCCCTGGGGGTTGGTCCTTCAGGGTGGGTTGTGACCCTGGTTTCGAGTTTGTCTCTTTTGGTTCTGGGCTTCCATCCCTCCTCTGGGAGTCTGGCCTTCCAGGTGATGGAGAGAGCTTTAGCCATGGCTGGCTCCCAGTTGGACCCATCGATGTCGGAGACACGTACTGCTGCTTCTGAGCCACAGCTACTGCTTCTCATTATTGTTGGACTGCGGGCTAAGGAGCCTCAAGTTAGCCTTCATCAAGGTTCCCCTTCTGCGGGTTCCTCCTCTGATGTTCCCCTCAAGGAGGTTCCTCGCAAGAAAGCGTGCAAGAGGAAACATGTTGATTCCCCAGAGGAATCGCTGACTGAAGATACGGACTTCAATAATGGGGAAGTGTCCCCACGGCCACCCATTGAAGATGTTTCCTTCAGGGACATCCTGGAAATACTGAAACAGTGGGCAACTGGAAGTCATTCACTGCTTCCCTCAAGGAGAATGTATTCTTGCAGGCTTTCCGAGCCTGACCCTCTACCTCCTGGGTGACCCCCCCCCCCGCCAATGAACTTGTTCAATACATCATGCAATGGGCTTGGATGACACCTGATGCCATTGAGCTGATCCCACATAGGCAAGATAACATACTTTCCCCACCAGAAGATCAAACCCATTGGTCTAAAGGTCTTCCCATTGATGCTAAAGTGGTGGTGGCAGCCACAAAGAAACAGCTCGCTGAGGAGAGCTTTACTGTCCATCCCATGAACAGGGAGACTTGGGCGATCAACAGGATAGGGAAGTTGGTCTTTTCTTCAGTGACCTTTGCAATCAGGTCTATGAACTACTTGGCACACTTCACACGGCTTCAGAGAGACTTAATTTCAGAGCTTTCGAAAACGCTAGCAGGAGCAGTGTCTGATGAGGTATGGGACAAAGTTGCCTCACAACTAGCCACCCTGGAGTCCATTTTCAATTCATCCATGAGATTGATTTCACACTCAACCGAAGGGGTGGCAAGAGTGGCAGGTGCTGGATTCATGGCTAGATGCCATGCCTGGATGCGACTTTGTGATTTTGCAGACCCTTTCAAGTCTTCCTTCCTTAATGCCCTCATAGAGGCCTCATGCCTGTTTGGCTCTAAGGTTAAGGATACCTTGGCCAGGTGTGAAGAGCATGGCAAGACCCATTCTGCCATAGTTGTCCATTTCTCTAGTCTTCAGAGACCTTACTCCAGGAACAACAGGAGTGGAAAGATATGGTACTGAAAATCCCAAGGGTCTTTCTGTGACACACAGGCCTAATTTTCCCCTGGGGCAGAGGGGGTAATTCAAATGGAAGATGCCCCTTTAGGGGCAGAGGGGGTCCACGTGATCAGGGATCCAGAGATTCCTTCTCTGGACAGCCCTATCAGCACTCCTGATGAGCAGCCCGACTGCTTGCTGCTGGAGGCAGTCGGGGGCTGTTTCTCTCTGCACCACTTTGCCTGGCAAAAAATAACCACAGATACTTGGGTGCAGATGATAATAACCAGAGGATATCACATTCCCTTCTTTTCCAACCCAAAACTGACCAGGTGCATTCCCAATGTGCCACCTAGTCAAAGGGAATTTGCAGCAATAGAAATTCAAAAGCTGCTTCAAAAAAGAGTCAGACAAGTAGTCCCCCCAGACCAACAAGGATCTGGCTTTTACTCAAGATTCTTTTTGGTGCCAAAACAAACAAGGACTGGATACCCATTTTAGACCTCAGCAACTTAAACAAATGTATCAAACAAGTAAAGTTCCAGATGGCCATGGTACAGTCAATACTCCCTTTCTTTGGAAAAGATGAGTGGATGTGCTCTATAGATCTTCAGGACACATATTACCACATAAAAATAGACAAATGCTCCAGAAGATTTCTCTGCTTCTGGCTGGGGGCCAGTCATTACCAATTCTGAGCACTGCCCTTTGGTCTCTCTATGTACACCAGAGTGTTCACTAAATGCATGACAGTGGTGACAGCTCACTTGAGACTATGAGGATTCAGGGTGTTTCCATATCGGGACGACTGGCTCCTTACCCCCCCAACCAAGCACCAAGTGTTGTTCATCTTACAGCAAACAAGGAAACTTTTGTCAACTTGGGCATCACTGTGAATGTGAGCTAATGCAAACTAACTCCATTCCAAAGGCTGCAGTTTATAGGGGCAGAATTCGGCACATGATCAGTCGAGGTCCCCCCCCCCCCCACACAGGTTGCACAGGCTGAGACTTGAACTCCAACCAGTTTTGAACCACAACAAGGTTACAGCAAGAGTGATTCTACAACTTCTGGGGTGGATGGCAGCTTCCATCATGATGGTCCCATTAGCGAAACTAAACATGAGACTCCTTCAATGGTTGTTATTAACTCAATGGTCCCTGTTAGATCATCCTATGTCTTACAAAATCAGGATAACAAATATCTTTGCAAACAAGACCTTCTCTGCTGGCTGAAACTGGATCAAAATCTATGGAGTTACCCATTCTCCGCCGCTCTACCCTTAGCCATGGTGACCACGGACGCTTCCCTGATTGGGTGGGGGGCCATTATCAGGGACAGACAGTCTAAGGCACTTGGTCAACATTGGAGGCCAATTTGCATATCAGTGTTCTGGAACTGAGGGCAGGCTTCTCATGTTGCAAGCATTCCATTCTGTCCCACCTTTGGGAACAATTGCCATTCAATCAGACAACATGTCAGTAGTCTGGTACATAAGCAAACAGGGGGGAACCAGGTCTTACCCTCTATGTTGGGAAGCCATGAGAATTTGGCAATTGACAATAGCTTCCAATCACTTTCTCATAGCAATGCACATTCCCAGGGATTCCAACATGATTGCAGACAAATTGAGCAGATGCATTCTCTTGCCTCACGAGTGGTCCCTCAATCCGGTAGTGGTGGCGAAGTTTTTCAGTCGCTGGGGTCAGCCTTGCTGCATTCTATTTGCTTCCCCCTCAAACCACAAATGTAGCAGCTACTTTGCCTTAATCCCCCCACCAAGAGAGTCACTGAGGGACACTCTCCTTCATGACTGGCCCACGGGTCTTCTCTATGCTTATCCCCCTCTTCCTTTGACACCACAATTCATGAAGAAGGCTCTTCAATTGAGAAGCAAAGTAATCCCCATTGCTTCTTACTGGCCTCATCAAATTTGGTTCCCATTTCTGTGGCCTCACCTAATTTGTCAACCATGGATTCTGAATCCAATCCCAGACTTGATAACACCTCCACAGGGCTTGACTCATCCAAATATATCCAGTATCAAGCTGCCAGCTTGGTTCCTCCACTTCCGCTGATTGCCAGGCAAAGTGACCTATCCTCTCCAGTTCATCACATCCTCTTGGCTTCACATAAACCATCAACAAGAAGACTTTACCTTAGTAAATGGAAGCATTTTTCTCTATGGTGCAAGGATAGGCATACTGACCCTTTCTCAGCACAAGTGCCTGTTGTTCTAGAATATTTATCTACTCAACTGGAGTCCGAAGCTGCAGCTTCTTCTATTTGAGTCCATCTGTCTGCAATATCCAACTACCATAATGGTTGTCGTCATGAGTCATTAATCTCTCACAGATTGTGTAAAGCTTTTCTAAAAGGAGTTCTGCATATCAAGCACCCTTTAAAAAACCAATTGAACCTTGGGACTTGACAATGGTCTTACAATCTCTAACCAGTTCCCCCTTTGAATCTGCAGCCACATGTGATCTGAAATTCTTATCCTGGAAAACCTTGTTCATGGTTGCTATTACGTCTGCTAGATGTGTATCAAAATTGCAGGCCTTGAGTATGAAGCATCCATATTTGATCTTCCACAAGTATAGGGTGTCCTTATGAACAAACGCTACCTTTCTTCCAAAAGTGATTTCGGATTTGACTATTAACCAAACTTTAGACCTACATGTATTCTTTACAAATTGTGCTAATAATGGGGAATATACTTTGCATTTGATTGATGTTCACAGACAACTACGTTTTTATCTTGACAAGATAAAGTCCTTTAGAAAATCTGACCAGCTTTTTATTGCTTATTCTGGTCCTAGGATGGGGAAACAGTAGCTAAAGTTACCCTATCCAAATGGCTTAGAGACTGCATTACCTACATATACTGAGAAAATAACATGGTTATTCCTGCAAGGATTAAAGCACACACAGCAGAGTCAGTTTCAACTTTGTTAACCTTCCCTTCCAGGGCTTCCATGGATGATATTTGTGTAGCAGCAACATGGGCCTCTCTTCATACTTTTATTACGCATTATAAATTGGACATGATTTCTAGGGGAAGAGCTTCCTTCAGCTCAATAGTACTCAAAGAATAATCTTTCTCAGGGCCTCCCAGGAAACAGGTTATTAGGGACTCTGTCCCACATGTAAGGAATGAATGAAGATTAACAACATCAGATAAAGAAGATATGTCTTACCATAATGTTCCATCTGTGTTGTTGATCTTCATTCATTCATTACAAACCCACCCTGCATCCCCCTCCAAGGGCTCTTGGAGATTTGGTTATGGTCCTTCCATTCCTGGTAATGTACTTGCTTAGAGAAAGCCTCCACTTTCCTTTCGATAAACTGTCCTGTCTTCTAGGCAAACTCCATCTGAGGTAACATGGAGAAGGGCACTATGGGTAAAGCTTATCTCGACAGTTTTCTGGCTGGTAAGAGCTTGGTAATCGGCCGAGTCAGAACCGAGGATCGGTTCCGAACCCAGATATAATGAATGAATGAAGATGAACAACACAGATGGAACATTATGCTAAGACATAACTTCTTTTTCTGCAAAATTCTGGGCAGTTGTGGAATGGTGTAGTGTTGGTGAGAGGGAGAGATGTTACTGCTAATTTTACAATACTGGCAGTGATTTACCAGATATTTTGGGCAATGCTTCCCTCTTTGAATTTGTGTGAACAGTTGAGATTGGAGAAATGGTGCTGCAAGATATGTCATTACAGTTTTTACAATTACTGCCAACCAAGCTGAAACGAAAAAAGACACCAAAGCAACACTGTAAACGCTGTCCCTAAGACGAGAACGTCTTGGTAATGTGAATAGCAACACAGGTGCAACACGACTCGAACAGGCAACAATAACTGTTTATTAACTACTAAAAGTAGTACATAAAATAATAAAATAATAAATCAACGGTTAAGCACTTTCATCTGACTGAGCAGACTTCATTAGAACGATCATCTCATCGTTCTGATGAAGTCTGCTCAGTCAGATGAAAGAGCTTAACCGTTGATTTATTATTTTATTATTTTATGTACTACTTTTAGTAGTTAATAAACAGTTATTGTTGTCTGTTTGAGTTGTGTTGCACCTGTGTTGCTATTCACATTACCAAGATGTTCTCGTCTTAGGGACAACGTTTACAGTTTTTACAATGCTGGCATTGATCAGACAGCTATTTTGGTAGTATTAATCTGATTTTGTGATTTGTGTGGAGCAATTTGGATAGGAATACTTTAATGTGTGGCAATTTTTTTGTGTGGACTGTGAAAACATACCCATCAATCTGTTATCAAAAAATTTGGACAAAGCCTACAATAATGAAGTTGGGGAATAAAGGCCCAAAACTGGAGACAGATTTTAAATATTGCTCTTAAAAATGTAGAAAGTTTCTATAATAACATGATTTGCGCTGGTGTGTATTTTCTGAAGAACATGAAGTTTGAAACTCAAATATATATAATTATTTGGTGACTTCAATCCTCACTGACTTGCAGAAAAGCACAAACTTTATGTACAGATAAAAAATATGAGGAAAAAATATGGACATTCTGTGAAAATCTGGATAGTTTAGAAGTATGTGTGGCGGTGAAATAATATTACAGAGCCATCAGACATTGTAGCTATAACTGCTGGATGGGGGTTGTGGTTGAGGTTACCTGGATGAAATTAACTAATCTTGTCATTTGCTTAGTTTAAACGGTCACTTCCTAGCTTAGCAGGACTAGTGTGCATTTGGGAGCAGTAAGATGGACTATTTAATGGGACAACTGATATGCACAGAGTAGGTATAATTGCTGTGGCTATCTTCTGTGGAGGAAAATTATCTGTTTGGTGATGCTTGCTTATTATTTTGGTTTTGCAGATTAATGTAATTATGTGAAGCAACATGCAATATTTTAATGTGTAGCAACTGTCTGTTTGACAAAAGGGAAATACAATATACAATTTAATCTTACATCTGAATTGTACATAGAAGTGGGTTTAACTGCTTGGTGGAGGTTTTCTGGATGAAAGTAACTGACCCTCTTGTCACTTGCTCAGTTTAGCACTCACCCCTGAAAAATAAGGGATAAATGCATCTCAAAATATCCAGACCTTCAGAACTTCTGGGGGCTGGTGGTCCCCATACACCAAGGATGTATAAGTGGATTTTGACATGGGCCTTGTAATCACCTCTACCACCTCATCTAAAACCAGACCTGTACATAGGTGTACATAAAAAGTCTCTGCATTTGTGTGTGTGGGGGGGTGGGGGTGGGGGATAGGGAAGATGTCATTATTTCTTTAAAATCCTCTCAAACCTCAGAGATCACTACATCTTGTGTTGGGCTGTGGACAGTGTGGTCATTTTGTTTTTAATCACCTAAATTTCGCAACACTGACAACTCATTTCACTGAATCTCATTTCACCGACATATTACAATGCTAAATTTCAAAAGACAAAAATGGAAACCATAGACAAACACATTATATATATATATAAAAAAAAATATATATATATATATATATATATATATATATATATACACACACACATACACACACACACACACACACACACACACACACACATAAATACATACATATATTTCTGTCATTTACTAGCCAACTGTACACATCATCAGATCAGAAATGATCAAAAACATCTCGGTGAATTGATCCCAGAAAAGCTCCTTCTTTGGCAGAATTATTCTGCTGCGTGTTCTATAATTAAGCTTTGTTTAGGGAGATATTTTTTGGTGTGGAGTTGTTTAGGATGCTTTTGATCAAATACTTATATTATTAGTTTAGTTTGTTTTACTTTGATTTGTTTCTTTTCTGGATCTGCATTGTATTAGACATGATTTTTTTCCATTTTGGGTTTTGTCTTTTTACTGCTATTTGCTCTCATGCAGTTAGATCCCTTTATGTATGAGATTGGGACAAATGATTAGTGCTAAAATGAGTCCATATTTACCCTCACTGCTGTGTGACCAAGGAATTAGCATATTTAAGGGTGGTGTGAAGCTGAAAACTTCTTACATTTTGAGGAAAGGTTTATGTAATCTATATAATTTAATAAAATGTCACTGATTTTAAGTCTCGTTATCATATATTAAAAGTAATAAAACAAGAAATATATAACTAGCAATATGTGTATGTATGCATACATATATATATATATATATATATATATATATATATACATATACACACATACATCCTACACTACAGACAAGCAGGGGGGCTAGCCCCTCTGCACCCCCCCATGTGGGGGGCTGGGCCCTCCACACCCCCATACTTATATATACTAACTCCGAGATTGCACAATCACACACACAAAGGTAACTCACACACATACATTTCATAGCCTTGCGCACACATCACAGCCAAAACACATGCTAACATACACTAAAGCCCCTAACCAACACACTCATACGTACTTACCTACACTTACACCTATACATTCACACACCGCAATACCCCCCCACACTTATATATATACTAACTCCGAGATCGCACAATCACACACACAAAGGTAACTCACACACACATCTCACAGCCCCTTGCACACAGACATCACAGCCAAAACACATACTAATATACACAAAAGCCCCTAACCAACACACTCATATGTACTTACCTACACTTACACCTACGCATTCACACGCCGCAACACCAGAAGCTCTGAACTTCAGTATTTTGAATTTCATGCTTCTGGTGTTTTGGAATTTCAAGGCTTTATAATTTCGAAATACTGAAAGTCGGGATTTCAGTATTTCAAAATTATAAAGGGAACCCATATATATATATATATATATATATATATATATATATATATATATATATATATATATATATATATACACATATACAAAATATGTATGTGTGTGCAAACATATATATATATATATATATATATATATATATATATATATATATATATATATATCTGCATGGACAGTAAGGTGGCATTGTTCCAGGGCCTGGGGTTCATTTCTGAACTTTGATGACTTTCTTTCTGTTTCTACTGTTTTTTTTTTTTTTTCTGTGTTTTCAGTGTCCTCCCTTACCCCTAAAAATGAAAGCTAATCGCCTCCACTAAAAAATCCATACAATTTGTACTTCCCTTTAACTTGCACTAAAGGTCATGGTTAAAAAGAGCCTATGGATTAGACAGACAAACATTAGAAAAAAAAAATAATACATTTTGGGTAAGGCAGTGCCTCACTTCTTAACATCCCATTTGTCAATCAGTGCTAATCATAGACACAGACACTCTGAGATTATTTTGCCTCTCTTCATTGCTATACAAATGGTTGCCTTCAAGTAAGTATGAGCATCTTGTTATCCTGAATGACCTAGAGTTTGCACATGTTCTCTGTGCTGGTATGAGTTTTGCTAGGTGTTTCAGTTTCCTCTCACATACCAAGGGTATGTCACTAGATGAAACAACAGTCATTTAAACTTCCCATAGGCATACAATGTGAGTGTGTATAGCTGTACCCTGTAATGAACTGGCATTCTATTCAGAACAGGTTGTCACTCTTGCACCCATTGCTTGACAGATAGAGTCAAGCTCTACCGCCAACTTTAATAGGATAAAGTGGGTATCAGAAATGAATAAATAGATTACATAGGATCATGTAATAGAAAGCTTATTCTCTAGTGAGTATACCTGGTTATACATTCATCATCTTTGTTCTGTCACACACACCGTCTACCAAAACACGAATATAGGACTTTTAACAAGATCCTGCTTCCCACTGTGATCTGATTACTGAATTAATAACATTTGGCTTATAACCCCAAACTATCCAGAAATATGACAGGTACCTTACAAGGTTATTGTTAAGACTCGCTCTCAGCTCTCCTTGCTATCATATATAGCATGCCTCATCATTCACTTTTATTGCCTGTTCTATTCAGCATTTTTATTTATTTATCCTTTGTTTACCAGGTTATTGCCAGTAGGCTAGTGGCCTTTTTTTCAGGGGAGACATAAGATGACATTTTACTACTGGGGGAAATTTTGCCAGGGCATCTTGGAACTTCCCCTACTCTTGGTAGTCAAGGAAGGCTTTGAGTCTTACACATCCTGACTTCCTGTTTTCTATCCAGTGGTGGAGGCAGCCAGGAGAAACAGGGAGAAAACATGGCTGATTAAGATTTTGCTGAAAATGGAATAAAAAATGCTGAAAATGTAGTTGAAATGGCAAAATCACTACCAAAAGTTTTTTTTTCTGATGATGTGGGTGCAGAAATAAACAGTGACACTGGAGGAAAATGAGATTGTAGCTGTTACTGAGATGGATTCAGAGGAAATGTTTCAGAGGAGATTGTTTGAAGGAGAGCCAGTTACCTCTGACAAAATGCATAATTACAACATTCATTTTTGGGGGGTATGGGATAATTATTTGAAAGAAATGGTAAACCAAAGTGAACCAGAAAGTGAAGCAGCAATTTCATGGAGCGACATCATGGAAAAAATAGACGAAGAGACTATGCCAGAAAAAGTTCCAGAAACAAAAACTTATGCACAAACTGTTGGAAAAGGAGCAGAGAAGAAAGAAGAAATAAAAAAAAAAAAAAGGTGTATACAGTACATGTTAGCAGTAAAAAAGAAGAAAGTTTGGACAGGTATGAGGTTTGGGATTCTGTCATAGCACCTCTGGGTGTCAGAGTAAAAGAGGTAAGAGAATTTATTTTAATTAATAAAGATACTTTTTGTGACTCGATATTTGAAACTGGGCAGGTTATGGGAAATGTTTTGGGTACATATGAACAAAAGAAAAATATTTATCCATGGTCAGAATATATGGTGCAAGCTTTTTACAGACAAAGAAAAAAAAGAATAATGATGCAGTTTAGAAGTGAACTTGAAGAAAAAGAACTGAAAGATCATGTGTTAGCTATTTGTAAAGAAGTAATGGACACTACAAAAATATATGATGAAAGAGGATAATGGACTGGGGAATGGGAATGTGGAGTAATACTAAAAATAGAAAATGATAACATTATGCCTGTACCTAGTATTATTAATGTTCATGGTAATGGGGGGGGGGGTTGTGAAATACAGGGGTCAACCAAAGACTTGTTATTTTTGTGAAAAAATTATAATTTAATAAATGAATCTGATAAAAATATGTTATTTATGTTGTAAAACAGGGCATATTGCAAAACAATGTAATTTAAAGTGTAAACAGTCTGGTAATACTGATCATTCATGACTAGAATGTGAAATGAATGTGCAAGAAAATTAAAATGAAGTTATACAGGAGAAAGAGATAAAAAATGTGTTATACGAGAAAATGTACAAAAAGATGTGACTAATAAGGAGCTCATACATGACGTTAAAGAAAGTTATAAGGAAAAATAAATAGAGGAGACAAATGAGGAAAAAGCGGATTGGCACACAGTAAGAAATAAAAAGAATCTGATAGAGAAAAGAGTTAAAGAAAGGAAAAGAAAATTCAAAAATATAATGCTTAGAAAAAATAAGAAAGGAAAGGGGTAAACATTTTATTATAATAACTGTTCTTAAAAGCTGAAAATATTAGCTTTAAATGTAAACAGTATGAAAAATATTAAGAGGTGAATAGGTATATTACAATGGTCTGCTGCAGTAGATGCACATATTATTGTTTTAGAAGATATAAGATTATTAACAGAGGAAGAAGAACACAAACTGGAAAAATTTGGAATGGTGTGTAGTTTGAAACATGGGGAAAGAAACGTGCTTGGGCATATGCATATTATGTCATGAAAGCATTCAAAGATTAGATGTAACCATAGTGGAACTAGGATGAATTATGGTAATAGACTTGATAGGGAAACAATATGTGTATATAATTATAGCTTTATATGCATATGTAACAAAAAAGAGAGAAAAAGGATGTTTAAAAATATCTTGAATATGTTTGTGTAAATGTGGACATAATGGTGGTAGTTATTTTAATTGTAATTTAAGAAAAAATAAGAGCAATTGTGATGGTAAAATGGTTAAAGAAATTATGAGAAGTGGAAAGTTAATTGTATGAAAGAATAATCACTGGACCTACAAAAAGAATGAAATTAGGACAGAAACTGATTATTTTTTAATATCTGATAGCTTAAAAGTTATAAAAAAATAATTAAGTATATTATGCCAAGAAATCATTTTCAGATCATGTAGCTATATGGGTTAAAGTACAGGAAAATGAAGAATAAATAATAATAGGAAAAGGAATATAGAGAATTAATGAAAAGGAATTAGATTTAGAAAAGAAAAAAACTTATGGAATGATGGAAAAATCATATGAATATGAGAGAATTTTATGAGAACTGGACTCTTTGGTGGCTTAATTTTAAAAATAATATAAAAAAGTGTTTTAGAATGTATAAGGAAAAAAGAAGAAAAATAGAGATATAAGATATTAAGTCAAGAAACATTTAGAGACTTAGTAAAGAAGAAACATTACTTTATGAGAAAGAAGGAGAAATATATAAAATTAATCAAATTAAAATTAACAATTTGTTATATAAACAAAAATATTGATTACAAGGAAAGAAAGAATAGGTTGCTCCATATCTGAGTAAAATGATAAAAGAAGGAAAATAATGACAGAATTAAAAATTAAGGAAAGTAAGCAAATAAGGCAGCAAGAAGGTATATACAAAATAAAGAATATATATTGGAATTATTTGTTAAAAGAGAAGAAAACATAGGACAAATATATAAAGGTGAAAATTAAATAATGAAGATAATGAGTATTTAGAACAAAAAAAATAAATATGAAAGAATTGAATGAAATTCTAAAAGATATTAATGAATTCTATAACAGGATTGGATGGAATTGAATATGGTATGTATAAAGAAATGAAAGAGTGGCAAAAAATTTTTTTATCGAAGTTATGAATGAATGGTTAGAAACTGGAATTAAAGGGAAAGAGATATGTACAGCAGTTATAAAATTCATATTTAAAAAGGGAAATAAAGAGGGGATAAAAAACTTGAGACCTATAACATTGAGTAATACAGATTATACATTTTTTATGCACATAATAACAAAAGGTTACAAAAAAATTGATAAAATATATGACCAAAATGTATTCAGAAGAAAAGGAAAAGGAAGTCAAGAGTTATTATGGATAATAAGAGAAATAGTTGATGATATCATAAATAAAAATGTAGAAGTGAATGTTATAATAGAGGATACAAGTAAAGCCTATGATAATATTCAAGTAGAAATCATTATGAGGAATTTTGCAGGCATATAATGTAAGCAAAAAAAAATTACAAGTACTAAAATCTGTTTATGAAAGTGAAACTAAATGTAAATGGCTGGATTGGGGAAGAAATAAAAATAGAGTGTGGAATAAAGCAGGGCTGCCCAGCTAGTAGTGTAATTTTCTTGTCGGTTATAAATGTAATAGTGAAAGAAATTAATAAAATGTCAAGTAGTGGTGGATACAAAATGATGAAGGAAGTACAGTTGTCAGTAATATATAATTATGCAAATTATATTGTATTAATTTTTAAAAATAAAATATGGATGGAAAAAGGAAAATGAAAAATTAAGTATACATTTTAAAAAATGGTTTAAGTATAAATAGAAATAAATGATGTGGTTATGAAGGTATGAAAGGAGGTAGTGAGTTCAATGAAAAATATATAATTGGGAATAATATTTGTAAGGAATACAGATAACAATGGGATAATGTACTCAAAGTAGTAAAGGATATGAGTATTTTTTTTGGAAATCATATAGATTTTCATATGGAAAAAAGTACAGTTGTTAAACACCATAATAATAGCAAAAATTGCTTATGTTGCTAACATCTATATGATTCCTATTAAGTAAGAAAAGGAACTAATGATGATTACAATTTCTTTTATATGGGGCTCTAGACTGAATCCAGTCAAGAGAAGAATTCTACAGATAAAAGATGAGCAATAGTACTTGCAGCATCTGTAATGTTATTTAAGGCATTAAAAGAAATTATAAAGGAAAATAAAAACTTGGTGGAAATGATACTATATTATAAATACAAAGAACTATGGGAAGGAATAGAAGTTTAAACAAAAAGTAATGAAAAAATGAAAGAGTATCAAAACAAAATTGTGTTATGGAAAATAAAAAAGAATATATGTGAGAAAAATAGAAAGGAATGGTACTTAAGTATTATGAAAGCATTTTATTGTATTAATCCATGGAAAGATTTAGAACTAGATAAGAAAAAAGCCATAATGATGAGATATAATAACATTAAAGAATGTAATTATTTTTTTATGGAGATTGCTATTAGAAAATTACCAGTTAAGGAAAAGATGCCATACAAAAAAAAAAAACAAAAAAAAAACAAGATAGAATATTTTAATAAATGTGTAAAGTTTGAGACTACCGAGTATGTGTTTTTGAAATGTGAAAGAGTTAATAATTTGTGGAAAGAAATACGTACAGTAAACATGATAGGGTGAAAATTTTGTTAAAATTTGACCAAATAAATCTGGACGTAATAGAATGTGGTTATTATGGTGCACGAAAACAGGAGGAAGTGAAGAAAATGGACAGAATAATATTTTATGTTTCATGGACTATATGGAACTAGAGAATAAATGAAATCAAATACAATGAAAAATGGACTTTGACAAAAATTTTGGAAAAAATAATGTTTTGGTTGTGGATAAAAGAGTGAGGAGGGAATGCTTAAAATTAAGTTTATAATGTATGGAGATTTGTAAATAGATGTAAATAATGTAAATATGTAAATAATATGTAATGTATATATCAATAAAAAACCCTACTTGTTAGGAGAGTGCTTGTTCTGATCCTAGGGTAGTGGTGGCTGGGAGAACAGCACTCAAGGAGATCTAAGACAGTGCATAGCACAGAGGTGAACACCAGTGTAGTGTTTGATGCTCTACAGGATTCTGAGGAGCTGTTTCAGCAAAATGTGTTGGTTTCACTGGAAGCAAAACAATGATGTATGTTTTATTGCAACCCTCCAGTCACAGGTGGGGGGGTGCGGGATGATATTTTGGGTGAAGTGTTGTTGCAGAGTGAGCCAGAGAGTGGAAAGATGTTTCATGGGGCAAAATTATGGAAAAATCGAATTGGAACTGTAATCCATAGAAGTCTTATGTGGTTAAAGCATTTCACAGAGAAACAAAAAAGAAATGCATATTCAGTTTTGAAATTAAGTTGTAAAAAGACACTTTAAAGAGATGTTTAAGCAAACTTTGTAAAGAAGTTATGGACATTAGCAAAGTGTATGATAAAAGAGGACTGTGGACTGGTGAATGTGACTATCATATTGTACTGAAAATGGGGGAAAAAAAATTATATCCGTAATATGATAAATGTAGAAATAACAGGGATGTTGTCATATTGAACTGATTTGTGTAAGATGCTTGTGTTAGAACTGTATGTTATATGTATATCAAACTGCTGGTACAGGAGTGTGTATCAAAAAGGTACTTTGTACAGTACTGAGCTTAAAAATGTAACCACAGTGTACCCTACTGGAAAAGAACAGAAATGTACATGCACTATTGCAACTGTGTAAATGTATTTATTTTAACAGTAGAAACTGGAATGCAGGAGGTTAATTTCAGAAATATAGCTGAAATTAAATTACTTTATCGCAGCAAGGAGAGTGCTTTTTCTGATAGCAGTGTAGAGGTGGCTGGGAGACATTCGGAGCTGAAGAAAATGAGAAACAGAGGCAACATGAAAAGGAAATGCTGACTCTTCACCAGAGTCATGGAGGTAATGGAGAAGGGAGTAACTGAACCCCAGAAGCAACAAAGGTCAGTAAATTTCTTTCACAATTTACAGAGGGTGATAATTTTGATAGTTTTATTCATATGTTTGAAAGCGTATGTAAACAATATAATGTTGACCAAGGGCTCTGGATACCGTTCCTGATCCCCTTAGTCCATGGTAAAGCTGTAACTGCTATTTCTAAATTTTCTGATACCGATTGCTTAAAAATTGCTTATTAGAATATTTTAAGTTAACACCTGAAGTTTATAGAAAAAGTTTTGTCAGGATAAACTCAAGGCAGATGAAAGTGTGTGTGAATATATTGTTGAGTTAAGCACTTATTTTCATAGATGGGTGAGTGGGTGTCAGATCACCACTTTTGAAGGGCTGGCAGACCTTTTGGTGAGAGAACAAGCCCTTAGCACTTTGCCTGAGGGAATGAGAATCTGTTCAGCAGATAGGGAATGTAATACCACATATCAGTTGGGGAAAAAGGGAGACCTATGCCTAGCAAGTAGGGCATCACTGCCCAGGAAAGGGTACTCAGTACTGTTCATGTGTCTAATGGAACCCATGCTGGGCAGCCTAAACCATCCAAACAGAGTCCAGCAGTAGCAGGGGAAGCCACTAGTTCAGGTACATGGCCAGAATCAGGATCTAAGGATGCAAGGTGGGGAACAAAAGGAGGGAGAGCCAGTAAGTGGGAATGACAGAATGCCAGCAGTAAGTTGTCCGGACAATGACAAGGGTAGCAAACTACCACAAGAGATTATATCCTGTTTAGTAGATGGAAAACAGGTCACTGCTAAGAGAGAGACACAGCCTCTGACCTAACCATTGTGAAGCCTGGAATGGTTAAAGAGGAGCACTACTTGCCTGGGCAGTCTACCCCAGTCAGAGCTTTAGGAGGGACCCCATTCCAAATACCTTTGGCTAGGGTTCACCTTGAATGGGAGGGTGGAAAAGGAAGCAAGCAAGTAGGTGTGTTTGAGGATATCCCTGCAGATGCCCTGATAGGGAATGATTTTGATAATGCAGGACCTTGTCTGCATGCAGTTACATGCAGTAAGGCTTGGAGACAAGAATGTGGGTCTGGTAGCCTGGGGGGAGACCCATACAGACCACACACTTGAAGCCAGAACTACTGAGGTGGCTACTTCAGGGTGGGAGCTACCCTGTAGCAGTGAGAGTGAAGGAGAGCCACAGCTGCTTATGGGTACTGATGTTCCCTTGGACTGAGTGACTGCAAGGGCAGAGGTGAGTAGTGGTAGGCAGGCTAAGAGTCAGGCATGGCTGTCAGAGAATACCAGACTTCCTGTGGAAGGGGAACTGGGAAGCATTAGCAAGAGAGATCTGAGACTGGCTCAGCTCTTAGACCCTACATTACAAGGTCTGAGGGAGGTAGCCAGTGAGGCACCTGATTCTCAAGGAAAGGGGGAATTTGTATACTTAGGCAAGGGGTTACTGTACAAAGAGTGGACCCCTGATGGAGGGCTAGAGGGTGAGACAATACAAAAGCTGGTAGTGCCCAGAGCCTACCATCTGGCACTTCTAGCCATAGCCCATGATATTCCCTTTGCAGGTCATATGGGCATAAAGCATACAAAAAGACGTATTATGCAGAACTTTTATTGGCCTGGGATTTCCAAAGATGTAACAGGGTACTGCAGGACCTGTGAGCAGGGCCAAAAGGTAGGCAAGGCAGGAGACAAAGTAAACGCTCCTTTGGTGTCTTTGCCTGTGATTGAGGAGCCATTTCAGAGGGTATCTATGGATACTGTAGGACCTCTGAGTACCCCAAGTTTCACAGGGAAGAAATATATACTAGTGGCAGAAGATTATGCTACCAGATACCTTGAGCAGGTGGCTTTGTCCACCATTAAGACAGAAAATATGTCAAATGCTATATTACAGATTTTAAGCAGGGTAGGTTTCCCAAAATAAATACTGACTCTCAGAGGTGCCAATTTCATGTCAGACCTGCTGGCTTGTCTGGGGGAAGCACCAAAAGACCACCCCTACCACTCCCAAACTAATGATCTGGTAGAGAGATTAAACTCTACACTAAAGACCATGCTACAGGCATTTGCAGACCAGTTTAAGAGGGAGTGGGACAAATATTTGCCCCATCTGTTGTTTGCTTACAGGGAGGTGACCCAGGAATCCACAGTTTTTTCACCCTTTCAGTTGATGTATAAGCATAGGGTGAGGGGACCTCTAGATTTGATTCATGATGAGTGGGAGGGTGAGTGTTGAATCCCACAAAGAGTATGTTGTGGCATATGTCCTAAACCTGAGGACAAGGCTCAGGAAACTCATGGGCTTGGCCCAGGAGAACCTAGCAGAAGCCCAACAGCAAAAAAGGTATGATATGACAGGAATGCTTGAGCTACAGAGTATGCTGTGAGGCAGCAGGTTATAGTTCGCATTCCTGTCAGACACAACAAGCTGCAGGCAGCTTGGGAGGACCCTGCAGTGTGGTAAGGAAGATCAGTGGTGTTAACTACCTGGTAGAACTGCTAGGCAGGAGACAGGGGCAGAAACTGTACTAAGTTAACATGATAAAACCTTGCCATGATAGGGAGGCCTTGGTGCTAAGTATTTGCAGTAGAAGGCAGGAGGAATCTGAGGGGGGATCTAAAGCTACAGGAAGTCAGCCAGCAAAATCCCAAATTACTAGGGTGGAGCCTAGGGCTGCAGGCATATGAAAGGACAGTGCAGCACTGTACTGACATCAGCAATGCCAGGGCAGTTGGAATCCCAAGACAGGCAATGGGGTAATGTATTCCCAGATAGGCTCATCCCTCTCGAGCAACGTTTCTCAAGGGTCACTTGAAAAACTATCTTGAGTCTTCAAGGGGGGAAAAGGTGGAAACTGGAATACAGGAGGAGAAAAATAGCTAAAATTAAATTACGTTATGGCATTAAGGAGACACAATTTCTAAAACCAGGGAACTTTCTGTATTATCTTTGAAGCATTGTATTGTTTTATGCCTTCCAGTCTTTGCCGTAGATCTGAGGAAAAGCTCCTGTCTATGTATTTTTTACAGGTAGATGCTAAATGCTAAAAGATGCCATCAATGGTTGTTTTGAGCCTGGAAACTGAAGTCACATAACAAGAAGTGATGTCATTCTGCAACCCATCCCAGCAGTGATATTTGAGATATTAATTTGAGAACTATTTGAGAGAGAGAGAGAGAGTATTTTGTATTCTGTCATTGACCTGACAACAACTAGAGAAGATCCATTCACCACATCTGCCTTGCTCTAATTAAGTATGTGTACTAGGGAATATAATAATAATTCTCTTAGATATAGTCAGGAATATAGCAAAACTTAATTTAGATGTTTTTCTTTATTTATTTATTTGAGACTGTCCTGCAATGTTGTTTTAAATATTTCCTGTGATTTTGAACTCTGATGCCACTGTAAATATATATTTAGCATTGTCTTGCTCTTTTTTATTTATTATTAAATGTATTTAAACCTTTCATTATGGCTGATCTGTCTAGAGATAATTAAATTCTGAGAGTATGTGCAAATTTATTTGGTGACACTGCAGGCCACTCCTAATAGCCTTGCACTTGGTGAAACTACCATTTGTACTGATAGTAACATTACACAGTAAGATTGGACACCCTTTGTTAAGGGCCTTAGCTGATAAGGAGCTGGCTGGTGGTAGTGGTAACTACTTTATAGTTTGGGCAAAAGGGGGCATAGCTAGTAAACCTATGCCAGCCTTTCCCAGGTATGTGTGTGTATAAATCAAACCTCAAAGAGTGTGTGCATCAGCTACTTGGTCAGGGACGAGTCACTGGTTGGACAGTGATGGTGCTGGAGGCCTTGTCTTGGCCACTCATCTGAGATCTCAACTCTATAGTTGTATCAGTGGGAAAACTTATTGGGGATCAGGAGAAAGAGTGAGAAACCAGACCTGGACTGACTGTGGTCTCAGTGTGCTCTTAAGGGAAATTGCACTTGATGCAGAGAGCTGCATCTGGAAATACTGTGTGTGTACCTGTCATCCTCCCAATGTATGTCCCCCACTGGAGCCATTGGTGAGGATTGAGGCTCCTGGACTACTAGTTCAGTGGTTGGCCATCACAACAGTGATAAGTGGAAATATATTGTGGGAAAACAGGTGACAATATAAAAAAGCATGAATTGAAATAGTATAAATGCAACAAAATTGGGCATTCATGGATGGATTGTAACCCAGAGAAAAAATGAAGAAGATAAAAACAAAGTGAGGATAGTATACAGAGAGAAGAAACAGTCCTAATAAAAAGTAAATAGGAAGTAGGGAAGCAAGGTCAGGGTAAAAATAATTATAAGGCTAAAGAGAAAAATGAAACAGATAATATTATAGAAGAAGGTTCTGAAATAAGTGATGAGGAAGACATAAATTGGAAAGCAGTGAAAGATAAAAAGAATTCAATAAAGCGCAAAAGACAGAAAAAATAAATTTTAAAAGGGATGAATGTAAAAGAGAAAATTAAAGGAAATAGATAAAACAAATGATATAAATACTCACATTTATATAATTTCTGGTGAGGTACAGCTTAGACATAATAACAATTTTAGAATTCTTTCAGTAAATGTTAGTAGTATTAAAAATATAAGTAGAAGAATAAGCACCCTTAATTAGCATAAGTATGATAACATAATAACATTGGAAAATGTAAGATTTTTGACACAATAAGAGTGATTACAAAGAAACTTTGGGGAGTCAATACAATCTGGAACCTAGGAAAAGAACTATGCTCTGGCATACTTGTGCTTTGTAGGACGTTTGTGAAAATATTGAATATAACATTGGTAACAACAGGAAGATTAATTACTGTAAATCTCAGATGGCATAAGCAGAATTATAGCATTGTATGTTTATGTTACACATATGAAAGGGGAACATTTATTTCATAAAATTCTGGATTATGTAATAATTAATATGAATATAATATTGACAAGAATTTTTAATTGTGATTTCAGAGGAAAAAAGAGGAAAGGAAATGATGTTAAGAACATTTTTGACGTTATAAAATGCTGCACTTTAAAGATTTAGAAAAATAATTTGTGGAAATATAGTTGAGGTGTATTTAGGACTGAAACTCATTTTAAATGACAAGAATATTGCTAAGGGAGAGACATATGTAACAAGCTTTTCTGATCACTCAGGAATAGGGATTGAGATACAGGAAAATAAGGAGCATATTAGATTTTGGAAAGGAATAAAATAAATAAATGAGAAATTATCAGAAGAAAATGGAAAGAAAATAAGTATGCAATTATGGAAAGATCACGTTTCCACTAGAGCATGTTATAAAAATTGGTCAGAGTGATGGCTAGCTTTTAAAGAAAAATATGAAAAATATTTTTTAGAATGGCAATCATATGTAAGAAGAGCAGAATAAAAACAAGTTATAAAGCAATGTGTATAGATGCTTTAAAGGATCTGGAAAGGAATGAAAGAGGATATTATGTGATAGATTGGAAATTTATGAAAAGAATCAAAAGACAATTAAAAAAAATTATCTAAACAAAAATATTGCTTACAAGGTAAAAGAGAAGAGGTATAAGCTTATTTGAGTAGTATTATTAAAGAGAATACTAGTATAATGAGAAAAATGAAAGATGAGTGAGGGAGTTAAGAAGATCTCAGGAACAAATTATGATTATCATAATAACTTATATAAAGAAAATATTTCAAGACAGGAAAAATACACAAAATGCATGGCATATTAAAATTAACAGAACAAAAAATAAAGACATGGAAAATGAGATTTCCTTATATGGATTACATAAAGTACTAGGACAAGTTAATTTACAGTAAGTTTTGGGATCAGATGGGATAAGATACCAATTTTATAAGAATTTTACAGACTGGCAAAAAATGTCTTAAAAGTTATGTATAAATGGTTAAATGAAGATTTTATGTATAAAGATTTATGCAGTGGTATACTTAAAAGTGTATGGAAAAAGGAAGATAAAAATAAAATTGAAAATTAGAGACCTATAATATTGAACAATGCAGATTATAAGTTTCTTATGAAAATTATTCAGAAGAGAATGGAAAGTAAAAGGAAATGTATTATGGAAAATAGTATATATATTTTAAAGGGAAAATGATGTCAGGAATTACTATTAATAGTAAGGGAGATTGTGGATGATATTACAAACAGGGCTGATGAAATCAAGATTATGATAGGAGATTTAAATACAGCATTAGGGTATAACAAACTTTTGTAGACAATTATGGAACAGTATGGGGCTGATGAAATCAAGATTATGATAGGAGATTTAAATACAGCATTAGGGTATAACAAACTTTTGTAGACAATTATGGAACAGTATAACATTAGTGATAACATTAAGAATATATGTTCTGCATATAATAAAAATAAAGTAAGAAAGAAGGATAGTTAAGCAAAGAAATAGATACAAAGTGTAGCATACATCAGGGATGTCCTATGGGTAGCATATTTGTATTAATTATGAAAGTATTAGTTAGAAATGTACATTTACATATGTATAGTCTTACTTATATTACTAAAGATGGAATAAAAATTCCAGTTATGTTTACTTATGCAGATGATATTATATTGATTACACGAAATAAAGTCTGGATGAAAGAAGTTATATGTTATTCACATTATTTATTTGTTTATTTACTTTACTTTACATTTGTTTACCGGGATAGTCCGACTGGATACATGCCCATTTTCAGCGTAGGCTCGGGGAGAAAAGCTCCAAAAATACATTCAACAAACTGTTACATTTTTACAGTTTAAAACACAAAATAAAACACAAATAAAATTATTTTTACACAGATGTAAACAAACACAAAAACAAATACACAAACAAATTATTACATTTTTACTCAGATGGAAAATTCTAGGCTGTGTTTTTTTTAAGAATGATAGGGTATTGAATGCCTAGTAGGCTAACCTGATAGTAGATCCAAGGAGATCATAGGATTTATAAGTTAAGAAACAATAATGTGTAGGCAGAAGTCATCCATGTGCACACGAGTGATGGTTAGAGTCAGTCTGGATTAGGATAAGGACATAACCATCATTTTTTAAAGTACTGAATCAGACTTTTCTTGAATTGAGGTTGAGAGAGTCCAGATATAAGATTAGCAGGAATAGAATTCCAAGTTTTGCCAACAGAGTTAGCAAATAGAGATTTACCGGCTGTGGAGAGTTTGAACTAGTAGTCTTGCAGATGAACGAAGTGCGCTAAGGTTATTGTAAGGGGTGATGAAGTTTTTAAGTAAGGGTATATTTACCAGTTGTGTTGTTTATTTTGGGAGTTTGAACTAGTAGTCTTTCAGATGAATGATGTGCGCTAAGGTTACTGTAGGGGGTGATGAGGTTTTTAAGTATGGGTGTATTATCTGGATGGTACAGGATCTTGTGTGCAACTATTAGTTAGTTAACCTGAAGTAGGTTAGGCAGTTCAAGAGTACAATAGTACAAATATAAGTGGCAAAGAAAAAATCTTTTATAGAAAATAAAAATTAAGGAAATAGAAAATGAGAGGAAAGTGTGGTTATAAATACATCAATGTTTAAATATAATAGGCATGACTTTAAATAAAGAAAAAAGTAAAGGAATGGGCGATATAGTAAAGATAGGAGGAGTATCTTTTTTGATGAAAGAAATATGTGTTAGAAATAAAATTTGGGGTAAAAATGGAAGTGAGGAATAATGGAATAGGATAACAGATGAAATAAAGGAGCTCTGTTTTTGGCAAAAGTACAAGCTATTGTTTAATAAAAAAGGTTTATTTGATTAATTCAGTTCTAATGGGAAAGATAGTGCATTAACTATTGTGTATGTGTTGCCAATAATCTATGAAAAATAAATACTACAAGTATTTTTTTTTATTTTATACGGGGATCAAGATTGAAGCCAATGAAGAGAAGAGTTGTATACATGGATTAGGAAGATGGAGGTTTAGGATTAATGAACCCAATTGTTTATGCTGCTTCTCTGAATTTGTATAAAGTTTTTTTTGAATAAATGATAACAATGAAAAGCTAGTAGTAAATTTACAAAAGTACAAATATAAGTGGAATTGGGATATGTTAAAAGAAATTCAAGGAGAAAAAAATGTTTAAATGAAGGAATCAGATGTTATCAAGAAAAAAAAAATCTTTTCTAGAAAATAAAAATTAAGGAAATAGAAAATGAGAGGAAATTGTGGCTATAAATATATCATGATACAATATTATTATATGAATCCTTGGGCTGAGCTAGCGAATGAAGAAAGCTAAGGCTATAAAAGTATGAAAAGCATGATGTAATAAACAAGCAGAATGCCAAGATTTTTATAGCAATTAGTAATTAATAAATTACTAGTAAAATGGAATATGCCATATTAAAAAAAAGAATTTGCATATATTGAGGTAAAGAAGAAACTACAGAACGTGTTTTCTTACCATGTTTAAGGATAGCAAAATTGTGGAAAAAATTATGTGAAGAATAGTTCTTTGAAAATAAAAAAGAGGTAAATGAAATAAATAGGGATATAATTATGTATGGATATTCCAGCCATAAAAATAAGGACTATGTTAGTAAAACAGATAAAAGATTACTTTATGTTGTGTGGTCTATTTGGAATTAAAGGATAACTGAAATCATGTTTAATGGTAAATGGAGACTAGAAGTAATTTTAAGAAAAATTAGATGGAGGTTGTAGAAAAAGGAGTGGGAATCACATAAGGATAATGAAGACACAAGTTTAACATAATGAAAAGTAGGATATTTATGATTGTATGACAATAGTGGAAAGGAAGAGAAACTGTACACTGTAAAAACTGCAAACATGTAAATGTGTAAGTTTATAAGTAGCATCATAAATACTGTTTTAAATAAAATATACTCTTTTCTGGAGGACAATGCTAGAGGGCTATTCACCAGAAGACAGCACAATTGATTGAGCTTGAGGAGGGCACAAGCAATAATGCTAATGTTGGTATAAAACAAAATGAAAATTCAGTTGTTGATGTTAGGATGAAGGACTGTATAAATAATGCAGGCAATGGTTTACTGCATGTCAAAACTAAGTAAATTAAAAAGGTGGTTTGTAAGATGAGTTTCTAGTTTGAATCATTAATGAGGAGGAAACTATGGATTCAGCTGATGTTGCATGGACAGAATGGTGGAAGAAGCAAAAGAAAGAAATGCAGGAGAGGTGAGTCATTCTGGAGACAGCTTTTAATGGATGTCATTCAACAGGATTTAGTTAATGAGGAGGTTGAAATGTTTGTGGTTAGTTATAAAAATTAAAAGACACATACTGCTGTAGCTGTATAAGTAGATCAAATGTGTAAAAGAATTCTGATTTACTCAATAGGCATAAACCTGTAGTTAAGATTACATCAAAGGAGGGTGAATTGGACAGGCATATTGTCTGATATAATGTAACAGTTCCATTTGGTTTTCTTGATGATATTACGGTGTTTGCTAATATTGGTGCAAAACATTTTGTGAAGTAATATTTGAATCATTTGAACTTAGGGAGTGTTTTATAACAGCAGTTGATTCCAAATCATTTTGTTCTCCATGGAACAAATTTGTTATTAAGGGACTCAGTTCATGTTCAAAAGGAAATTTAAATTACAGTAAAGTTTCATACGACTAATGTTAAAGATAACTTTTTTGAGTGAGTATGTAAAAATGTATATGAAATTAAAGACACACAGTGCAAAATGTTTAAGAAATTGGGATAGTTACAAAGATGGTAAAATAAAACACATTCCAAGTGCTGTTGACAATGGAAACACAGTTTTTTTTAGAAGTACTGAGGTCAGCCTAAACATGTTTTCATTTTAGGTTGTATGAGCATGTGATTAGTTTATGTCCTAAAAATGTGAGCATTGTGGTGAGGTTGGTCATGGGAATGGCATGTGTAAAACCGAATGTAGAATTTGTTGAGGTAAAGATCATTTGTAGTTCAATTGTCAAAACAAGAATGTCGAACATTATTTAGATAATGAAATAAAAGGTGTTGAATATTATGCTGCTGATAAATAAAAGAGGGTGAGCTAATTAATATGCATGCTGAAATGAATGAACAAATACTTAGCAATGTAAAGGATGAGGATATTGTTTGGAATGTTGAGCTTCAAAATAGTTTTGCCAGTTCATCATAAGACAAAGAAGAGGAAATATTGGAAATTATGAAAAACTCCCACTGGAAATAGAGTACCTAAGAAAAGATGAGTAAGTCAGGTCCTGCTGTTAAGGGATATGAATTTTATAAGACATTAGAAGATTATAAAGTGAAAATTATGAATAGAATTTTGTTTTTTGTTAGAGAAAAGTATATGCAAAAAGTATGTGAAGGAATTATGAAGTGTTTATATAAGAAAGCAGACAGAAAACATAAAAGAAATCTGAGACCATTAATGTTAAATAATAAGGATTACAAATTATTCATGAAAATTTTGCGGACAGGGGGTATAAAATATTAAAATATATTTTATATGAAGGGACTTTTTGGTATAGAAGGGAACAATTCAACATAAATTAAATGGCAGGAGGCAGAACAACAAAATCTAAAAACTAAAACTGTAAAACCTACTTTTCCAAATCAAAACCCTGGACACAACAAATATTGCTAGTGTTTTTTTTTCCTTTAATGTTAATACAAGAACTTCTCCAGACAAACATATATCCTAAACATTGTCAAAGTAGTAGTTAATAGCATTATAAATAAGATAAAGTGAATTAAATGTGTGGCATGTGATGCAAATAGAGCTTATGGTAGTATTAGTCAGAAAAAATGACAGATTTTAATTCAGTATTGCTTTAATAAAATGTGTTAATGTAGTCAAATGCATTTATGAAAACATGTAGGTTCAGATTCATTAATGCCTACACTACGTGTACACTAATTGTATATAATCTGTATTCAAGAATATCCCTACCACATGCTTTGTATTTTCTAGTCACTCAAAAAGATTAAACTAATACTACTTGTATTCTACACTTTTAGGTAAGCTTTATGAATCTCCTTCAATCTTTAAGACTGCAAAAATCATTATAGGTTCATAGGTTCATACTAGGCTATCTGCCCTGGGGCATTTATAAGCCTAGCCCGATTGTGTTTGGCTTACGCCACCCCTTGATTTGAGTATACTGTGCCCTTTTTAAAGTTTAGTTTACTGTGCCTCTGTCTAATAGTGACACGGAAGTAATCCCCGGGACAAACCTATGATCCCCCATCCACTCATCAAGATTCTTCTTGAAGAGAGTCAGTGAGGTGCTCTGCCTGACATGAACTGGAATTCTATTCCAGAGCGAAGGGAGCCTCTGGGTTATGAATCTGTCCCTCCAGCATGTTCTATTTATTTCTGTGCTGAGGTTCAAGTCCCTAGTAGCGAGCTGGCTCTAAAGGATTTAGATTTACTGAGGTGGAGCATGTCCATTAATTCTGGGTTGGACATAACTTTATATGTCAGGCATAGATCGCCTCGAAGTACGCGGTATGCAACTGAGTAGAGCTGGAGTTTTTTTTAACCGAGCAGCATATGGCATCTGTTTGAGTCCCTTGATCCTCCTGTTGAGGTACTTTTGGGGTCTTTCTAATTGCTGCAGGTGTTGGGTAAGGTACATCCCAAAGGGGGCATTGTATTCTATTATAGGCCTGATGAGGGATGAATAAAGGGGCACGATTACCTCTCTTGATCTAGATGTGAATCCTTTCATGATGAGGTGGGCTATGTAGAAGGTCTTTCTAACCACTTTGGCAATGTGGTTGTCAAAGGAGAGATTGCTATTAACTTGGGTCCCCAGATCCCTAATTACTTTCTCTGTACTTAATGGGTTACCACCTATGTGGTAATTTGTGGGCACATTGTTTTTGCCAAAGGGTATGACTATACACTTTTTGGCATTTAGCTTTAGACCATGGCTCTGGCACCAGTTATCCATCTCTGCAAGACCTTTTTGAAGGATGTTTGTGTCAGCTGGAGAGTTGATTATGGCACCCAGTTTGCAGTCATCTGCGAACTTGGTGAGCCATAGTCCTCCCACGTTGGCCTGTACCTCAGAAAAGTAAATACCAAACAAGAGAGGTCCCAGGACAGAACCTTGTGGGATGCCACTTGTGACCGGTTTCGAGTCTGACATGGCTCCAGCAACTCTGACTCTGTGGGTTCTGTCTCTGAGCCAGTTTGCGACCCGTCTTGTGACATAGGGGTTTATATTTAGGTTGGATAGCTTATCTATGATGACCGAGTGGGGTATTGTGTCAAATGCCTTTGCAAGGTCCAGATAGGCTGTGTGGACTACCTTCCCTTCATCTATGGCCTTGGTGACTGTTTCGAAGAAGTCGACCAGGTTCAAAAGGCAGGATCTGCCCTTGACGAAGCCAAATTGGGTAGGATCTAGTGTCTGTAGGTCCCCAATGTCTTTGTTTATGAGTTCCATGATGATCCTCTCCATAGCCTTGCAGACTAGGCTAGTCAGGCTTATGGGGCGATAGTTTCCAGGGTCCGTAGAGGCGCCAGCTTTGTAGAGTGGGACCACTGTTGCTGTACGCCATTCTTTGGGCAGATATCCTGTAGTGAGGCTGAGATTGTACAGCAGTTTTACTTGAGGGATTAGTTCTTCTTGGAGTTCATGTAGGACGCAACCCGGGACGCCATCTGGTCCCATGGAAGCAGTGTTTTTTGCTTTGGAGAGGGCGGCCTTCACCTGAGCATCAGAGATGTTTGGGAGGCTGCACTCTGCCGGGATAGATACTTGCTTGTTTGGGGGGGAGGGGTGGAGAAGTTTGCACTGAACCTGTCTGCCAGGATATTGGCGATGTCTGTGGGTTCAGTGTATTTTATGTCATTTAGAATCAACTCAGAACAAGTCTGGGAGTTGCATCCCAGGTTCCTAACATAACTGAAAAAAGCCTTATGATTGTCTTTAGTGTCCTGTGCAATTTTTCTATCGAAGCTGGCCTTGGAGGATTTTATGAGGGATCGTAATTTTTTCTAGTACTGATCAGAGATGCCTTCCCTTTTAGGGATTTTGCTCTATCATGTAGTAGCTTTCTCCTTCTGTTGTACAGTTTATTTATGGCTGGGGTCCACCAGACTGGATGCCTGCCTTTGGATGATTGGGTCTTGATTTTGTTTGGGATAGCATGATCCATGCATTCCTGGAGATGTCTGCAGAATGCGTTTATATAGGATTCTGCAGTTTGGGCCATAGTTTCCACTGGCCCTGGGGCCTTGAAGGATTCCACTTCGGTTTTGAGAAGTGTGAAGTTCGCTTTTGAGAAGTTTTTCACTGTGGTTTTCTGGGCTGGGGGTGGGGTCGGGATGTGGGATATCCAGTGAAATTAATTTATGGTCTGATCTTACCAATGAGGGATATACTTCTGGTATGGAGCATAGAGTCCCCATGTTGGTAATGATCAGGTCTAGTATGTTTTCCCCTCTTGTGGGAGTGGTGACTAGTTGTTCCATAGCATTTAAGTTTATAAATTCCAGGAACCTTTGGGCTAAGGTGCTGGGGCTTGAGTAATGCTCCCAGTCTATGTTTGGGTAGTTGAAGTCACCCAATATAATGATGTTCGGAGAGATCTTCATGTTCTCCAATGTTTTCAGGAAAGCCGAGTGGGATTCCTGACTTTGAGAGGGTGGTCTGTAGGATGCTATAAACTGAAAAGCAGTCTTGCCCACTGTCAGTTGCACATGGATGGTCTCCAATACTTCGTGCAATGCCACTAACCTGGAGGTGTGGATATCCTTGATAAATATGGAAACTCCCCCTCCTTTTGTGGTTCGGTCTGGGTTTTGGGGCTAAAAAGCACGATATGAGGTATAACCTGGTAGTGCTGGGGTGCTCTCTGGAGCCTTGAACCAGGTTTCTGTCACTGCACAGATATCGATGTTCTCCATACTGAGGAGAGCTTTGAGTGCATGCATCTGGAGGTTAAGACTTCTGGCATTTAGCAGCATTACCCTTTGTTTCTTGTTCCTTGTGCTGTCTATGGAGGTGGGTTTGACTTTTGAGCCTTGCCTAAAAAAGGCACTATGGGGGTGGCAAGAGCCTTTGCCAATATTCAAAAGCCCAGGGGTGACAGGTGCAAGCCATCCCTAGCGAAGCAACGTGGCTTGTCGAGCATGTCATCCCAGGCTGACAGACACTGGATCCCCTTTGAATGACACCAAAATTTTAGCCAATTGTTAAAATTGATAATTTTGTCTTTATACTGTGGCATCATTCTAGGTGAGGGTAAGATGCTGCTCAAGGTCAGGGTCATACCAGCCTGGGCTACATGATCAGAGTGCTCCTCTATGTCTCTTTTCATGTAGTCGAGGGAGGTACATCTCAGGTCATTCACGCCAGCATGTACAATGACTGAGTCATATTTGTATTTGCTTTGGAGTGACCTGAGTGCTTGCATTATGTGGCGGATCCTAGCACCCGACAGGCAGCTCACTGTGACCTTCTCTTTATTCAGCCTGGTGAGTGGGACGTCAGTGTGTCTGACAATAGAGTCACCTATTACAAGAGTATCAGGTGTGTTATTCAGCCTTAAGGGCTGTGACTGCTTGGCACACTGACTTTGTGTGCTATGTGTTGTACGTGTTTTGTTTTGGGGTAGCGTTTGCTTGGATGTCTGCTTTGGAGGTCTCTGTTGCTTAGGTAGATTTTTATTTAGAGCCTCTGAGTATGTTTTTGTGTTTTTATGTGTTTGGTTCGCTGTTGTGGTGGGACTATGTGATACTGGAATTGTGTTGTGTGAGGTTACCTTCTCCTCCTGACTGGTTACACCAGTTTTGAGATGAGAGAGCTCAGCCTCCAGTTTGGCTATATGGTTGCATCCCTCATATATATTTTAACCTGTTTGGAGGAGGAGAGGGCTGTCCGTGTACATGAGACAGTTGTAACATTACCTCAAAATTCCCAGATTCATCAGCTGAACTGGAGAGGAAACCATTGACTGACCTTTGGACATGCTAGAGTAATATAGGGAACTGAATTAAAATGGACCAATAGGGGACAAGGCAATCGGAGAAAGTATAAGAGTAAGTAGTGCTTATGGTTTATTAGTGCTAACTTGCAAGATTACTTATTTGGACCAGTGAGGGGCCTTAGAATGAGAATATGGTGTTTAATTTGAGAGATAGAGCAGTTCTAAAAAAAAATTAGGAGAAAGAAGGTGTGAGCTATACTTGGGTCTGTTTACTCAGAATGATGTACACTTAGTGTATACTTACTATATACATTAATGAATCCCAGGGATAACAGTTGTATTAATAAGGAATAGTTCAATAAACAGACGAAAGTTGGAAGAAAGGCTGTTCAT